>NW_004524647.1:9928326-9936181 GCF_000260255.1 Octodon degus | reverse complement strand
TATTGTGAATGTAACTTCTATTGTGCTTTATTAGAAATGAGACTGAAGAGAAGTTACTGACTCTTGTTTCATTCATCTGCCTTGACTCTACTCAGCCATAACTCTCAAAGCCAACCAGCAGCAAAGATCTATAGAAAAATCAGAAGTAGGACTTTTTTTTTTGTTTGTTTGTTTGTTTGTTTTTGTACAACCGGGGATTGAACTCAGGCCCTTGCGCTTGTCAGGGAAGCGCTTATTTCACTAAGCTATCTCCCTGGCCTCCAGAAGTAGTACTTAAAGGACAATGTTCCAACTGATTCCCACTTGGCCATACTGACTTTAGAATGAATGAGTTGGATGAAAGAGTTTCTAAGTTTCCTCCAGATCCTAACATGCCATATCCCTTTTGAGAGTATCATTTGGAATCCATGCAATTTGGGCAGACCACAACCTCATCTAGGTGCCTGGAACAGTAAAGAAGTGGACAGATTTCAAGAATCCTGCATTGCGGTCAATCTGTCTCACTGTACTATTGGTGAATGGCTTACATACGCTACAGAGCATACTCACTAGAGGCACATGTAACTCTTAACCAATAAACTGAAATGCAGTCACTTAAGCCCAGAAGTTATTTGACTCCAATTAGTTTTTATTTGGAAAAATAAAACTTATCACCATAACAGGAAAATCAGCAAGGCACTGTTCCTCTTGTTGGTCATGATAGTAATGCAAAGAATATTATAATAATGAAGTCTTTCCAAAAATGACATCTTGATTTCTTCAATAGGCTTTGCTTCTGAATAACATGCAGGTGGAATGTCCTTTAACAACAGGAACACATTTTATTCTTCCACATTAATCATTCAGAAAGAAAAATGAGACATATGTAAGTTCAGACGTCCTTCGGCAATACAGAAGGATATTAATAGTAGTCATAAATAGTTCTTCCAAAAGAATTTTAAGTACTCTTATATACAATGGAGCTACTGCTAGGTAATTTTATTAAAAAACATTTAATGTTGATGCAGATAATTCAGAGAGAAATACCTATAATTCCAGCTTCTGAAGTGGAGGCAGCTGAAGCACTTGTCAAAAGCACAGCACAAATTTCTCTGACCTTCCTCCCTCCATCCCAGGGAGCATGGGATTTTACCACTGAGATACTGTCTTACTTCCTGAGTGTTCAGACTTTAATATTTATAGTACACTTGACTTCTGTGACTGGAAGTGTTTAAGGAAAGTAAGGCACCAGGGAAGGGGGCAAAAAGGCTTCTTTAATTTATTACAATGAAATAAATACAATATATATGACCCAAAAAGGGTAAGCTCCAATGAGCACATCATTTTACGTTCATGCTTGGAATGCCTGTCATTCTGGTCTTCTGAATACGGGCTGCTTGTCAGGACATGCCAGTTGCTGCTGTGCTCTCTCTTGGGTAGATGATTGATCACTTTAGAAATTAATGAAGCAAAATTCATCTGTGAACATAGCTTTTTCTCATAGTTGCAGCTGGCAGAGAGAAATGTCAACCCAGAGCATCTTATCTGAAATTTTACATCAGTAGGAATGGAAAACAAAAGGTAAACCCTTTCTCTTTGGAGAATAGACTCAAGTCATAACAGAGAGAATATATGTTTATGGGACTATTATAAAATCAATTTCTCCTGGAAAAATAGTGTAGCTCTCTTCCTGTGAAAAAAATATTCCCTAGCTTTGGATCTACACCTTTAAGCTGAGAGAGTGATCCCACTGTTTATTCAAGTACAGTTCTGTCTCCTGACACTTGGCCATGCAAGCAAGAAGAGTGGCAAACCATCACACATTGTTCTACAGGTTCAAAAGGTGAAACACATATTTGTTTAGATATTTATCTTTAAAACGCCAGTAGGAAAATTCAATCCAAATTCCAGAGAATTTTAATCCACCTGCCACACACATTGTCTTAGTTTTTGCAAGATAGAATCAGAGGATTACATTTTGTAAGAATGCTTTTTTGAAATGCCTAAGCACTAATCAGTTAAGTGTGACATAGGCTTCATGTGGGATTTGGAACCAAGTAATTAAGAATGAAGTACAAGTTGATACATATTAACTGTAGACCAATATTATTGCCCTGAAATTGTCCCTGCAGTTACTTTTTTACCTGTGTTTATTTGACTCAGCCCTGCTTTTGGCTGTTAATGGGAGGCAAACTATGAATATTTAATAGATAAAACAGCACCATTTGATTTGCTCATGACTTAGGAATGTGGGCCAGCTCTGGCCTGGTGGTTCTGATCCTGACAGCAGCTACGAGGTTGAAGATAGGATTACTCTTGTCAGTGGCTCATGGTGGGCATCGCTGTTACAGAGGACCTCATTTATTTTCCAACCTCATGTTTTTAGTTTCATTCATTATACAGCTGATAGCCAGATCTTCCTAAAACAAAAATCTGATCACCACTCTTTACTTTTAAACTTTGTGCTTATCCTATGTCCCTTACAAATGAGAATCCAGGCCCTTTGCAAGGCTTGCTGGTTGGGTCTTTCCTGGTCTCTGTTCCCATGTCATGTGTGTTCCCAAGGCCTTGGCTGCTTGAGCATTTTGTAGGTCTCCAAATGCCCCATGCATAGCACAGCCCCACACAGGGTAACAGACCTAGAAAGCACTTTCTCCCATCTAGCAGCCATTTTGCTAACCTCTGAGTCTTCACATGCTCTGTAAAGGCTTCCCACAGGCTGTGCAAGCTGCCCCACCATGTGCCCTGGCATCCCATATGCATGGCCACAGTAGCCTCCTCCTGTCTGACCTGCTGTTGTGTGTGGTCCCAGAGATCAAGCTCCGCATCTCAGTCTCCAGTCTAACCCTTGCCCATAGCAGAGTCTCACACACCACAAATGCTCAGTGCAGCAGTTGAGATAGGCTAGTGATAGAGGGGCAGAAGCCTGGGGAAAGACCAGCCAACCCCAACAGGAAGAAGAAGGTGTGATGAAGAGTTCAATCTCAGTAACCCCACCATCATGTGTGTGCATACACACACACACACACACACACACACACACACACACACACACAGACTGCTGTAACTTGAAAAGGACTATTAAGAAAGTTTGCTCAATTAAGATTGAGTGAAAATGCAACTGGATTAACATTCTTGAATAATAAGTCTGAACTCCAACTTTATGGAGCTACTCTGGGAATTAGAAAAAATATATAATCTACTAAATTATGAGACACAGTTAAATTTTTTAAGGTATATTTGCTCTAACTTTAAATTTGCTGTTTACTCAATGTGCTATCATGCACATGAATCATTACTAAGCTCGCAACAAGTTTCTGAGACTTTCTATGCCTATTGTTTATTATATAAAAGGTTTATTATTTAACTAGATTTCAAAGTTTTCAAAAGATACCCTTAGTCAAGAAAATTCTTTTGTCAACAATTTTAAAATCTGAAGAAACGTATAGACATCCTCTTTACTCTAAAATAAAACCAGAAATCAAACGGGTTTTTCATAGTTACATGAAAAACAATTTTTTCCAGGCTGAACAATTAATTGAATATAAATATTTGCCCTGAAAATGAGTCAATGGTGTTAGAATAACCACCAAGGAACAGAGCATCCATGGCCTACTGTGTCAGTGGCAGAAGTGAACTATCCACATTTGGCATGGCTTCCTTCTTTACTGTATCTCTGGATATGCGCATGTGCATTACCAGGGATTTCAGAGGACTTACATATTATGTCATAGAGGAAGAAAAGAAGCTGTGAAAACTGTGGAGGAGAAAAAAGTTTTGCTCTGCAGTGGACTTTCCAAGAAATTGCAGGGAGGGTCTTTGGAACACCTGATTTCAAGTATGGTAGGAAGTTTTCACTACACTTTATTCTGAGATTTGAATGCTGCCAAGGAGGGTTTAAAGAGGGACACAGATCCTCTTAAAAATGCAAGTGCTGCTGAGATTTCCTTCCAACGTTAGAGCGGCTTAATCAGTAACAAAGAGAAAGTGGGTATTTTTAGAGGGGAGGAAAAGGCTGGGGTTTTTTCAGCCAACAAATACTTTCTAATCAAGTAGCTCACATGTCAGGCACCGTTCCAGGTGCTGGGAATATGAGAGAGAACAGAGAACAGGGTGTACCCCTGGTGAAGCCTATCTTCATTCGGAAGAAAAAGCCACTAGCAAGGTAAATGGCCCATGGGTAAGGTAGCGTGGGTAATAGCAGGTGCTATGAAATACAAAGAAAAAAGGTGAAGCTTCTCCAGAGAACTGCTAGGCCTACTTTTAGATCAATGTCTCAGTTACTTTTCACTCATTGCTGGGACAAAATACCCAACACCACAAATCAAGCAAGGAAAGGTTTGTTTAGCTCACAGTGTACGGAGTTTGCAGTCTCTACTCAGCTGGCTCCCAGGCAGAGTGGTACATGGCAGAGGCCAGCAGCTCATGGCAGCAGAAAACAGCAAAGAACAAAGGAAAGGGTAGCAGCTGAGGCTTCTAGCCACCCTCCCCACCCTCCCTATATTGTACATAAGCTACCCTGGACTGGGGCTGTAGAACTCATACAAGGTCCATGCCCTCATCTTACACAGAATGTTTACAAACTAAGAATCTTGGCTCTCTGCTGAGTCACTTAATTAAACTTCTAAACTTCTCAAGTTGACACAATGCATCAACCAATACAACCAATAAGTGCAGTCTTTTGTGAAGAGTAAGGGAGAGAAGACTATCTGATAGGTTCTCATTGCCACAAAAGTCTGCTAATAAAAATAAGGAAGGTGAAGATGAGTTACTAAGTGATGTCAAAAAGGCTTATTCTTCCTTTGTGGGACCCGAGTGCTATAGAAGTCTCTTCTTCTCTTCTCCTACTCTGCAGAGTTAGAGAAAGGCATACCCTACTGTGTTAGTAGTGAGGATTGAGCCTAGGGCTTTCACAGTGAGCTACTTCCCCACTTCAGTTTTTTATTTTATTTTCAATTTTGATACAGGATCTCACTAAGTTACTGAGTTGCACAAGCTGGACTTACACTTGCGCTCTGCCGGCCTCAGCCTGCCAGCGCTTGCCACCTTCCAGGGCTTGTGGCTCTTTCTTCACTACTGTATTTCCCTGCTGGCCCTTAGTAGGTGATCTATGAGTATTTGCTCCTAAGTGAACACAACTGTAAGGAAGCTGACTGCTATCATTCTTATTCATCTATAAGTTTATTTTATTATTTGATCTTACCCTTTTATCACTGAAACTTTGGCAGTGAAGTAAACAAGCAAAATGAAGCTCAAGACTCAGTTAATTAATTCCCACTCATGCAATCCAAGCCCTAAAGGTTTTATTTCCTGTCCTCTTTTGACCTTCTGCAGGTGTCACCTCTCAAGGCACCTGCGTCACTGTGTGCAATCATTCACCCAGTACTCTAAACATCTCACTAGGAAAGGAAGGGGCCTCATTAATTTTTACAGAGATGTTTGAGGCCCCTTTTCTTGTACCCTAAAGATTAAAAACTAACTCTGAGAATTTCTCCTGAATGCTCACACAGATTTAATAAAGGAAAATATGGCATCAACTTTAACTTTAAAATCCTATTCCTCCTCCTGTGCGAAGGTGACCATGCTGTCACAAGCGGAAGAAGCAGCCCATAGGTGACAGTACTCCAGCAAGCAGTGATTGCCAAAGCACCTGATGCCTAGGGCTCTGTGAGGTCCACAAGCAGCTGCCTGGACCAAAGCTGTGTCTCACATCTTCCTTTTGCACCCATGATGTTTGCTTGCTAAACCTCCAGCTGAAGTTATTTACCCGGTCCCTCATCTCAGTTTTCTGGTTGTATTTTATCTAAGTCATCTTCACTTTAGTTGAGCTAAGGCTGTGGTTTTGCAAATTAAATCAGATGTGGGTTTCTGCATGTGTCTCTCCCATGTGTTTACTAAGCTTTTTTTTTTTTTAACATTGTATATCTGTTTTCATCTTTACAGTTGTGTGAAGGAAGATTTGTTTTGCTTACAGTTCTTTATACAAATTCAAGCCTATTTAAACTTAACATTAACATCTTTTAAATTCCTTGCTTAAAATATAACTTTGGCTACAACTGACTCCTCTTAAAGGCTTGTATAATGAAGAGATCAGATGGCTCACAAGTCTAGACTTTACACTTGAGGTGAAGGGGCTCTGTTTCATGCTTCTAACCAAGGAAGCAATTTTTAATAAAGACAGCTCTTATGGCTAAGGTGGAGGAGAAATAGACAGAATGACAAGGTAGAGTGGTGGGTCCTAACTAAATTTCTCTTGCACTAATCTTCAATAATCTAGAGAAGATATTTGAACTTCTCAAACTAAAATACTGAACTGTAGTGGTTGAGTACAAGAAGAACTAATCAGGCAAAACCAATAGGACTTGCACAGATAAGTGAAGATAAGAACAAAGGAGGAATCAAGAAAATAAATCCAATGCATGGATACAGCCCATAATATTGCAGTAAAGTAGGTGATACCAACAGAAAAGTGACTGTAGACACAGAAGGACAACAGGCAAAGAGGAGAGAGAACGAAAGAAGATCAAGAATGAGCCAGTGTGTGTGGAAAGTAGCAAGTCACTGGTGCCCTTTCACAGAGCAGGTCAACAGAGATGAGAGGAGACACCAGCTGGCAGAGGGCAGAGGAGGGAGTGGAAGATGAGCAGGTGAAGATTGTCCAGGGGCTAAGCGGTGAAGGGAGGTAAGGCCATGTCCACTGGAGACGCAATGTCAGAAGCCATTAGAGAGTGGAAAATGTGACTGTGCTTATAAGTGGGGGCAAGAGAGCTGAAAACCACAGGTAGGACAAGGGATCAAAGAGAAAGAATAATCCAGAGTGTGTGGACTGCTTAGGATCAGGCCTGCAGGACCCTTGAGGAAGAGTAGGTGGCAACAAAGAGAAGTTGAGCCTGAGACAAGGGAGCAGAGCAAATTTGTGCCTTGTGGCTTTTGTTTTCTCTTTAAAATAGACAAGGTCATCTATCTAGTGTGGTGAGTGCAGAGTTATGATTCTGGAGAAAACATCTGTGGAACAGCTTGTTTGAGAAATGAGAAAAGAAACAGGGCAGAAATTAAATAAAAATACTGTGGGCAAGTTCTCAAAAAAATGGAATGCTTATATAAGTTTTTTTAAAATCGTGGTAAAAATAGAACCCTATTTTATCATTAAAACATTTTAGTTGATTCTATCATTTTAATGATTTTATCATTAAAACATTTTAGTTGTACAATGCAGTGTCATTAATCAGATTCATGATGTTACACATTATCTTCACCACTTTGCCATCACCAAAATGCAGTATTCACCACCCACAATTTAGAGGAGACATTTGTTTGGGCTCATGGGTTTTAGAGGATTTGGCCCATAGTCAGCTGTATCAGCCCATAGAGCATGGGGCCCCGGACTGGCGGTGAAAAGCTCCTCATGCCATGGGGGTCAGGAAATGGCAAGGAAAGGGGTTTCTACTCTTCTAGGTGACCCATATCCCGAGGGATCTATGTCTTCCTACCAGGCCCACCTCCTAGCAGCACACTCAATCGTGGATTCATCAGTGTGTCAATCTACTGACTACAATGCCCCCAAGACCCAATTACCCACCAAACATTTGTCTTGGGGGACATGCCAGACCAAAACTGTGACATACAACCATCACCATTATCTATGTCCAGAACTGCTCCATCATCCCACAGGGAATCTCCATACCCGTGAAGCAGTAGCTCTCCATCACCCCACTTTTGGCCTCTGGTAAACCCACTGTGCTTATGTCTGTGTGAATGTGCCTCATGCCTCTTCTGTTATTTTCTGCTTTTAAAACATAATTCACAAAATAAGAAAAAGAAAGGGATAACAAGAAGGGAGTCATTCTTACAGAATTGTTCTGAGGATAAAGGTATA
>NW_004524647.1:9911533-9928226 GCF_000260255.1 Octodon degus | reverse complement strand
GTCTCACTATGTAGATTGGACTCATAGTGATCCACTTGTGTTCAGCCTCCCAAGTGCTGGGATTATAGGCGCACGCCACCACGCCCAGTCTCAGTCACCATCTCAGCGCACCCTGGGGGCGGGGCTGGCACAGCACACTGGGGATCAAGCCCCAGCTGCTGCGCTGTGCTTAAGTAGGCACTTTAGTCCACTGAGCTATCTGGCCCACCCTAAAGAGCTCAGTCGTAAGCCTCACTATTTGCTTACTCCATTGTATTGTATCCACTTGTAAAACACTTCTAGAGTTATAATTTAGTATAATACATTACTTTTAAAGGGATTCAAATTAACTATAGCTTCTGAACACCACTAAACTTTACTTTGTATTTAGTAAATTATTTATCATACATACATACCCAGCTATGAATGTTAACTTTTCCCACACAAATAACACAGATTCATACTTTGGTAAATATTTTTCTGTTTAGTAGTATGCTTCAGAGGATTGGTTTATTCATCTGAGTGTATGTTGTCTGAAATAGAAGTTACCACAAATAGCTTGCACATGCATCATTTAGAAAGTGGAGAGGTTTTGCTATTAACATATGCAAACAAAGAATTCTGTTTTGTTTCAGTTGTAGGTGAAGAAAACAGACCTTCTCAAGAGGGGATGCAAATGAGCCACTGTAGGATTTCATTTAGTTAGGTTTTCTTTCCAATGAAAGTAAGTTATAATGAGAGATTTACTGGAAGAAGTATCTGAAAATGGAATCATCTTCCTAAGATAATTCCATTTTCACATTCTGTGAACCCCCAGCAAGATTTGTCAAAATGCCTGCAGTGGGGATGAGTGGGGTGTGCCTGTTCTTGTAGCAGTGTATAGTAGATGTGGCTTACAGATAGAAGTCTGCTAAACTGAGAGCTATGGATTGAATTGTAGCAGCCACAGCCAGCATCACCCTGACCCTCGTGCCAGCTGTCACCCTCTAAATATCAATGAACTAAGCTACCAAAAAGGGAAGCTATTTTCCTATTGCCTCAATGCCCCAAACTTTACCCTGAATCCAATTCCATTTGCCATTTAATTCCAAGCTGTGGCCCATTCCACCCCTAAAATCACAGAACTACAATTTCATCAGTGCTCTGTGGAGACCTTGGTATACCCTGGCTTTGCGCCTTGGGTATGAGTTCTGCATTGCAGAGAGACTGGAGTCTTTTTGAAGACAGTCTGTTTTAATTCAGTGAATTGTGAAAAAGTACCATTTTAACAAATAAAGGAATTAGACTCAGACAAGCCGAATTTAACCAGTAACTGAATTAGTCTTTCTTCCCTAAAACCACTTAGGGCATGGTCTTCTTTTTCAAAACAGTATTTACAAATGGCCAAGAAGCACATGAAAATACACTCAGGATCACAAATTAGAAAAATGCACAGCCGTGAGATATTACCTCAGGTGCGTTATAATAGTTCCTGTCAAACCCAGAAAATAGCAAATATTGGCAAGGATATGGAGAAAATGGAAACTTTGTGCACTATTTTGAGGAATGTAAAAACAGCTGCTAAGCAAAACAGCACGGTTGTTCCTCAAAAAATTAAAAATAGAATCATTATATGATCCAGGACTTCTACTTCTGGGTATTTTCCCAAAGGAATTGGAAGCAGGGACTTGAGGAGCAGCAGAAGCATGAGTCACTGTGGCATCAGGTGGAAGCAGCCTAAGCCTCCACTGACAGATGCAGGGGAGAACAAAGTATAGCCGTGAAATGGAATATTATTCAGCCTTAAAAATCCTTAATTTGTTGAACAAGTTTGCAAGCTTATATCTGGCAACCTGAACAACTACTTTGAAGACAACAATATGTAATATAACAACCACTGTTGAATTTCGGTCATCTTGGGTTATTTGAAATTCTGTATTATTTCTAATATTTTTTATTCTCTTTAAAATAAAAAAGAAGGGAAATCCTTCCACGTACTACAACATAGATAAACCCTGAAGACATTATGCTAAGTCAAATAAGCCACTCACAAAAGGACAGGTGCTGTATGATTCTACTTAGCTGAGGTACCTGAAGTAGTCAAATTCATAGAAACAGAAAGTACAGTGGTAATTTCTTGGGCTAGGGATGGTGAAAATGAGGAACTACTGCTTAAAGCATAAACTTTCAGATTTGCAAAATGAAGGGGTGTGAACACTGTTAATGTATGTACTGCAGCTCAACTGTGTATTTCAAATGATCGTCCTCAGTACTGTACAGATAATAAGATGGTAAGTTTCATGTATTTTACGGTCACTCCAGTTATCGTAAAAATGTGTTAACTATTTCTGAGCTACCTAAGTGAAAATCTTCCCAGACTCCTTGCTTTAGTTGGGCCCTTGGCATTGGCTCACATTAAGCATTCTTCCATGATGTTCCAGAAGTTCCTCTCCACCTGCACAAACCCTACTCAAAGAAACTCTAATGATCCCACTGAGGATACCCAGCCATACCCTGCTTTTTTTTATGATATAGATGGGAACCAATTCAGACTTCTTGCCTTTCTCCTGCCGTAAGGGCAGGCACTGGATACTTGGTGCATAACTTCTCTCTCATCACTGGGATAACCTCATGGAGTGCTTCTTCATTTTTCAGAGGGTTTTTCTTCACGCCCAGTAGAACCTGAACTCATGGAAGGCAGGAGCCATAATCAGCGTGCTGTGGCTTATGGGTGTCTATTGGAGAGCTCTGCACACAGCCAGCACACAGCAAGACTGGTAAATGAATACATCAGTGAGTGAGTGGATGGATGAGCCCGGGGGATCTTTCACACATTACTGAGCTGAACACACTGTGAATTAAAGGTGGCATCTTCTGTGAATGACTCCAGCTCCAGAAGCCCTGTGCTTTACCTACATCCTTTGCTCCACACTGATACTTCTTTCCCTCAGCAGACTCATCTTGCTTTGTCCTAGGGGCACTTGTCCCCCAGCTCAGACTGAGCATGTAGTGAGGTGGTCCCTTCTCGCTACCCCCACTTCCACTCCACTTTCATTGAGCCTTTTTGGTTTAAGGGGTTTGCTATTAATTGATGCACAAAATAGGTAGTAACAAAAATAACAAGCAGCAGGTTCTGTACAACATAGTGACTAATCTGTGGTATACAACGTTAGTTCCTCACCTCTCTACTTACCCAGCTGGGAGTCCTGCACCATGTACTGCTGTTGATGTATCTGTTATTATTATATCTGTTAACACTGTTGTTGTTATATCTCTATCTCTATCTCTGTCTCTGCCTCTGTCTTTGTCTTTATCTCCATCTCCATCTTCATTTCTGTCTCCATCTATTTGTCTTAAATATATAGGATAAAATTTCCCACATTTCCTACTCTTAAGTGCTGAATTTAGTGATGAGAACATTCACATTGTTGGGCAACTTTACCCACAGTCCTCAAAAGCTGTTTCATCTTCCAAAACAGAAACTCTGAATGTACTAAGCATTAACTCCCTGTCCCCCCCCCACCGAAGCCCTTGGTACCCACTGTTCTGTTGTCTGTCTATAGGAATCTGAGCGCTCCATGTAGCCCACATATGTGGAATCATACAGTTTGTGTCCCTTTTCATAACTGGCTAGTTTTACTCAACACAGTGTCCTCAAGGTTCACCTATATTGCAACATGTCTCAAAATTTCCTTCCATTGATGCCCGAATAATATTTCACTTTAACCTTTTAAGCCTCTGTTGCATTCTCTGCAAAACAGGAGAGTAACTGATCATTCAAATATTGTGGTAAGGACTTAGTGAGATCTTGAAAACTAAGGGACAGTGCCCAACACAGAGCATACTAATTTAATTTCTTTCTCTTACTTTTCTAAATTGTAAGTTCCATGCAAACCAGAGGTGAGAATTTTGCATGTTTTTCATTTACCTAGCTCCTGATGTCAGACATTAATGAGATTATTATTATTAATATTATTGTTATTATTTTGTAAGTTAGATCTTGGCTCCCAAAGTGACAGCTTTATGAAAATGATCTTAATCTTCTTAACATTTCTCACTGCTCTTTCTCTTTTGCACCAATCACAAGGACATTCATGCAGATGCCTGTCAGGGAGACCAAGTGGGTGGAACCCATCTTGAGGTTGGGCCCCTACTAGCTTAGACAAGAGAGAAGGCCAAACAGTCATCTCATAAATTCAAATAATGAAACCCAGCCTAATGAATCAAGCCAACAAACAATGACCCAGTTTTCTGGTATAGTATCTTAATTTGTTGTTATCCTTGGCCCAAGTCAATGAGAGTAAATCATTGTAGAGTTAATTGTGGGCTTACTCCCTGCTGGTAACAATATATTCTGTGGCACTGGGTTATTACCGTGGTCCTTCAGCTGGGATGGGAATTGACTCATTAAAGAGGCAAATCTTTCTGGTGAAGAACTTTGAGTGATGTTGATTTGGGGAGAAACATAAGGCTATATGAGAGTTATCACAATGGATGTCATGTGGTAGGAATTAAACTCAAAATGATGACTTTGTGGTAAATAGCCTACCTGCTTTCAGATCTATTTCCCCCATTGATAAAATTACACAAAAAATTTTACTTCACGTAATCTCTTGATTCTATAAGCCTTCCTTGTCTCAAACCTCTTTCTCAAGAAAGGTGGTAACTTTATCGTAGTAAAATCAATGGCATCATCGTAAGTTTGACTTATCTGGGGAAATGGCAAAAGCAGGGTGCTCTGAAGCTGTGCGCAGCCTGAAAAACCTCTTAGCATTATGAGAGAGAACTTGTCTCCTTCCTAGCGTGGTTGCATTGGCAATACTTTTCTGTCCTTTTCTTGTCTTTCTCAGCCTGCAGAGAGCATAAGTCAAATCAGAGCATAATCCTTGCAGCCCAGAAGGATGGTGCTTGTAAGGCTGAGTGGTCAGACTTTAGTGGAAATGAATGTGTCCGCTTCCCAGATTTCCCCAAGTCCTCGTTCTCTTTCTGGCTCCCCGCCCCCGCCCCGCTCAGGGCGAGTCTCGGGAGAGCAGCACCGTGGGCCCTGAGGAGGGCCCTGTGTGCAGACCTATACTCTTAAAAGGGAGTTGGTGTGATCACCAGTGGCAGTGTGTTCAGTGGCTGGAGGTGTGTGTTTGCTTTTCTCACGCAACCACAAAGTAGCAGTAAGTTTCTGTAGAGAAGGGTGACGGAAGCTGACATTATCTTTAAGATGATGTATGATCTCTTACTCTGTGAAGAGACTCGGTAAACTTAGTTGTGACATATTTCTCTTCTCTCACCTTTTTGTATCACCTTTCCCCACTTCGTTGCATGGTTTTTTCTGCATTTGGAGACAGAAAGAGAACACATCAGGCTCAATAGACAGTGACAGTGAAGCACGCACCACACTGCCAGGGCTGGGTGTTTTCAGATGCCTGGGCACCACCTGGGAGACTTTTTCTTCCTTTCTTTTTAAAAGTAAACACGGCAGGATGTGAGCTCACCAATTACTGAGCGCACAGAAACACAGGAACTGCTGGTTTAACTAATGAGCATGACTTCAAAGGACAGTGGAGATGAGCCCCTGCCTCCTGCCAGATATTTAAGGGCTGTGCTCTCCCTGGGAGGCCGCTTGCTGGTGGGTCTCCACTGAGACAGTGACTTCCCAGCCTGTGACTTTCCTTAGAGCCTGCACAAGGAACCCATGTAGGTAAAGGATACGCTGGTGGTGACATTTCCTTCTAGCTTTCAGGACTTTGGAACAGAAGCAGAGAAAAAGTTATTTTATTTTGTTTGGCAGAAACAATATAGAATATGACCTGAACTTTGCATTGCCTTACATCTTATAGATTATATATTTTCCCAGCTTATTCTTGGGATTATATAACAGATATATGCTATAGGTAGTTATACAACTTCCATAACTTGAAGCACAGAACAGGCAAGTTTATAAAATCAATTCAACATTAAGCTTATCTTCTTTTTCTTTTCTCTTTATTATTGAAACAGGGTCTTCCTATGTAATTCAGAATGGCTTTGAACTCAGTGTATAGCCCAAGATAGCTTTGAACTTCTGGCGACTCTCCTGCCCGAGTCTCCTGAGTGCTGGAATCATCGGTATATACCACCACATTTGGCTTAAAGCTTATTTTCTGGCATTCTTATATGTACTTCTAAAAGCCAGTGTTGCAAAAGGGGTGCTGAAGTGCCCCTAGCAATCTAGTCACTGCATTACCTGCAAATTCTGTCCTTGTCTGAGAGAGAACTGGCATTTTAAAAATTGCAGATGCGTTATAAGCTATTCAGATTTCTATAATTTCTATCAGTGCTGTTTTAGTCATGATTTTTTGCTTTCACTAAAATGCAAGTATTTCTAGAGCAAACCTATTTCTCACCAACACTAGCCTATAATCCATGCTTGATGAATATCTGTGATATGAGTCTTGTTAATGAACAGACCACTTATAGGTTGTTCCCATAAGCTGAGAAGCAAAGATATTTCTCCAAATTGGAAGGCTTCCATTTCAAAATCCTTTATCCTTAGGTCAGTAGTAGTCCAGTTGCTAATCTTGGTAAAACATCATGTGCCATAGGATGGTGGGACTAAATTAGACTGCACAGATTAATCTCTACTCCTTCATTTTATGGGCAAGAAAACTGAGACTCTCTGAGGTTAAGTAATTTCCCCAAGTTTACCTAATTTTTTTCCAAACTGCACATCTTTCTTAGTGAAAGCAGGAGAACTGGCTATGATTAGGTCCATAGCCTGCCTGTGCCATCCAGGCCCTGTCCTGGACAGAGTCAGGACCATAGCAAAGGTGTGCAGTTGCTTCCTCCGACTTTAACCTTAGTGGTGCTGAATTGCTTTGGGCTCAGCATTTTAACAAATTCATGTTGAAACCAAATTCTATCCAGGGACTAGGAAAAAACTCACTTGAAAATTGAATATGAATGTTACTTTGGAGGAAGAGCAAAGAGTGCATCTTACTTCATATACAAATTAAAAGGCTCAGAGGTGATTTTTTTTTCTTTGTGGCTGGTTCAGCCTGCCTGGGGGCGGGGCTGGTGCAGCACGTAGCGCCAGGTATTGAACCGTGATCCCTGCATGCTTGCCTAAGCTTGCCTAAGCAGGTAATTTAGACCCCTGAGCTATCTCGCTGGCCCTCAGAGGTGATTTTAATGTTTAACATCAACATAAGAACAATTGAAAAGTGAGTGCTCACTAGCAATTTTCAAATCCTCACTCAAAAGAGGAATGGTCTTGGATTATAGCAGGAGAATTTCTATCTAATTGTTTAAAAAAAGATAAAAAGTAGTCATCAGCGAGACCCAGTTTAGACTTACTACCATTTGTGCCAATCTCACGTATGATTTCATTTTTTGTAAAATAATTGCACTAGTGAATTATTAGGCTGATGAGAGAACATTGTTACTTCATTCAAATATTTATCTGAATAATTCATAGCACTCTTACTAGATACTTAAAAATACCTAGCTAACACCTAGGAAGCAACAGTTCATATCAAATCCAGAAATAAACTGTAGAGTATGACCTGAACATGTCACCGAATTCCATCTTTGATTCTGCCCTCATCTTCAGCATTGGTAAAAGTGAGTTTTGTAATGAAGACTGAAAAGTCAGGCTAAATTTTCAGCTGACCACTAAAGACTAGTAGAGTTTATAGAGTGCAGAATAAAATCAGATGTAGGCTAAAAAACACAGAAACACAGCTAGGACAAAACTGAGGAGCTGGAGAGATAGCTCAGTGGTCTAAGTGCCTGCCTGGCAAGCGCAAGGACCCAAGTTTGATCCCCGCTACTGCATGCCATGCCAGCTTCATGGTTTCTGGCACTCTGTGCTGGCCAGAAACTGAGCATGTGGTACACACCTGTAATTCTAGCACTTGGAGGGCTGAGAGAGGAAGATCACTATGAATCTGAGCTGTGTAGCGAGACCTCGTGCCAAATAAATAAATAATAACTTAAAAAGAAATTAAGACCACACTGAGATCTAATTTTGGTACAGTCCTTTATCTAGATTCAACACCTTAATCGTTTATCAACAAGGTGGGGAAAATATAACTTTAGAAAATTATGATGAACAGAATTCAATTTTAGTTAATTGATATTTCTATATGACTTAACAGAACTCAGCTTCTACAAAAGTCAATTTCTTCTTAGTCTATACTTATGGACCTTGAGTCATAAAACTCTAACTTCCTTGCTCAAATAATATTTGGAGGGAACTGATTGCTATGAACTGCCACAGTTCTTGATGTTCCCAGGGAAATAAAGACAAGAGACAAAAGACAAAGCCCGCTCTGTGGATGGGAGGAAAGGAACTGTCCAGGGACTGCAGTGTGTTTATTTATATATTCAGGAGTTGGATGTCAATTTCACCTTTCTGCCTCCTGACCTGTTTGCAGTCTGGAATAGCTTGTTTATGTGGCTAGAGGAATGAACACTCCATGTTCTTGAGGCAGCTTTATCATAGCCCACTCTTGTGAT
The DNA here is from genome assembly GCF_000260255.1 of Octodon degus. Taxonomy (NCBI): domain Eukaryota; kingdom Metazoa; phylum Chordata; class Mammalia; order Rodentia; family Octodontidae; genus Octodon; species Octodon degus. The sequence continues at coordinate 9,919,778 of NW_004524647.1, read as the reverse complement.
GGATTTCCAGTTTCAACCACTCCCTACAACTGATTATACTGGGTATGTTTCATGACATATTGACACAAAGAAAAGATGCTCAACACCATTAGTCTTTGGGACACACAAGTCATAACCGAGCCATGCTTCACAACCAGTAGGGTGGCTGTTAACAAAAAGGCAGAAGGTACTAATGATGTCGCAGGAACACACATACATTGCTATTACCATGGGATCCAGAAAGTCCACTCCTAAGTATACTCAAAAGAATTGAGGCATGAATAAAAAGTTTTTTAAAAAAGTATTGACATGAACCTATATAAGAATGATTTAATCTTTGCCTAGTACTTCAAAAATCTTGAGCTACCCCAGTTCTGAAAAAAAAAATCTTGAGCTAAAATTTAAAATTATCAGTGTGATTGATAAGAGAGAAATTAAATGCCTAGAACTTTTTGCTGTAGGAAATCTGGATACATTTATAGACATTAGTTTGACCCTTTTTATTTTAAATAGTCAATTTATAAATATTGATAGAGTATAATATTAAATATGTTGATTTTGCATCGTGAAGATTACTCATTTTTCCCTAAAGAATGGAAAAAAACTAATCTCATTTAATATTTCCAGATATTTGTAAACATAAATCTTAAATTTAATGCCATTAAATGTGAAATGCATCATTAAAAAAAAAAAAGAATTGAAACAGGTACAGTTATTCATATATCAGTCCTTACCCTTAGGACAACAGTAAATTCTCCATAGCAGTATTTTTTACAATAGCCAAAAAATAGAGGTAGCAAGGGTCTGTCAACAGGCAAATGGAAGTAAAATATGCAGCACCTCCATACAATGAATAATAGTCAGCTTTTAAAGAAGAAATGAAATTCTGATCATGTGATAACATGAGAGAACCTTGAAAAGATTATGCCAAGTAAAATAATCCAGGCAAAAAAGAGGCAAATATTACATGATTTTTAAATTAATTTTATTGAGAAAAAATTGCAATGTGACAGCTTCAAAACAGGTTGGTAGGAGAGTTACAACAATCAATGCATTGCATATTGTTGTCTTTGTAGGTGATTTCTAAGTAATAAAATTAATAAAGTTAGAAGGTAACCTAGCAGTTATCAGGAACAGTGAGAGGGAACATGGGGTGCTGGTTTTAATGGGTGAGTTTCTGTTTGGGAAGAGGAAACCATTCTGGAGATGGACAGTAGTGATAGTTTCACCACAATATGAACACACCAAAGCATGGAATTGTGCTCGTGAAAGTAAGAGTATGATAAATTTTATGTCATGGTTATTTTACAAAAATAAAAATTCACTAAATATGGGTTAATTTTCCTACAATAGCTATTAGAAAGAAAATACTGGGGTGTGTGTGTGTGTGTGTGTGTGTGTGTGTGTGTGTGTGTACATGTGCACAGAAGTGATCAAGGATCTGGAAACTTGGAGAAACAAAAGACAACTAAGGGAATTGGGCCATTTATTGTCAGAAAGAATCAAATAAGCAGAAGGGCCCATTAGCTGCCCTTAACTAGCTGAGAAGATTTTCCACAGCAGGATATCACCCCTATTTAACTCATTCATGGCAACCCTAGGATAGAACCAGGGTCAACAGGAAACATGACACATGAGAAGGTAAATTTCTGAATAGAAAGAGACGCTGGCCAATTCAAATTATATTTTTTATTTTAAAATGGGGAAATCTATAGCTAAATTCTCCGTGAATTATTCCTACAAAATGCAGAGTAATTCAGCATGCTGCACTGAAGGATCTTTTTAAAGAGACAATATATGCAAATTCTTAAAAAATCAATACCCCTAGACATACAGAAAAAGAATTTCCTGAGAGTTCTAAGATGTGGTACTCTCCTTCACTGATCAGTCCTGAAATTACAACAAAACTAAATTAGGAGCCACAGAAGGAAAAGTTGGGTCACAATGATTCACCTTACTCTTATTTCTTCCTTCAGATCAGAGAACTTTCACTACATTGTCATGTTGCTTTCACATATTAAAAACAAAAGTATTTTCTTTTCAGGTAGCTTGGAAACAGGCAAAAGTTAATAGCCCAGAATCTAACTAAGGAGGTTCAGTCTCATTCCAGCTTCAGCTTCCCACCAACTCCTGGCTGGGTGGTTAGACAACTCCACTGGCAGGGACAGCAGCATGGTATCATAGCAAAGCAAGGGCAGCCTCAATTACTTTACACCTATCAGCTGTTGGGAAGTCAGAAGGAACCGATGGGGAGGTTCTTGCTCTACAAGAACCATTCTGTATGCCCTTCAAGCCTAACCCTAGCAACTAGAGATTTGAATGGCAGGTTTAAGCCTCACATTTCTCAGTAGAACGGCTTCTATTAAATGCTGCCTATCTCTCTGCTGAGAGATGATTCCCATGTTGGAAGTCTGCGTGCAAAATCAGCCTGGATCCTTTAGCTTACCAGAGGCTCAAGGAAGAAGTCATGTCTCGGCTGCAGAGAGCATGGGCCAGATTCGCCTGCTGTGTCCTTCAAATTCTGTCCACTAAGACTCTACCCCAAGTCAGGCCAGCCCCAAGGTTGGACCCCAGCCAGTCACCACACCAAGGCAACTATTCCTGCCTGATCCCAAGCAAACAAGAGGTGAGAGAGAGTGTAGGTCCAGGATCCCGCTTCATGCTCCTTGGGGACAGAAAGCAAATTTGTCCTGCACAGAGAAAAAGTCTCCACTTCCTGTCTTTTCTTGTTTTGCCTGAAGCCCAAATGTTCTGTTTATATCATTTGCCTCTTAACCCCCTACACATCCCAGTCAAGGAGTCAGAAGCTTTGAGCGCCACAGGATCCAAGGAGGGAGTAGGATAAGGATAGAAGCAGAACCAAAAAGGAGGCTGTGTCTCCTCTCTTTAAGTGTAAATATCAGAAGATAAGAGACTTCTCATCTTCACCACTACAGCAATGGAGACCAAAGCCCTAGATGAGCGTGGGATAAATAATCACATGAAAGATTCAAAACCCCTTTTTATCATACCATCTCTGCAGTGAGGGCCAGCATCAGGAGACACAAGGAGAACAGAAAGCCGCTTAACAAAATGATCTCACTCAATCATTGGTTATTTCGAGAACTGCAAATTAAAACAACACTGAGATTCCATCTCACCCCAGAAAGAACAGCTAACATCAAGAGGTCAGCCAATAACAAATACTGGAGAGGCTGTGGGGAAAGATGAATCCTTCTGCACTGTTGGTGCGACTGCAGACTAGTACAACAACTATGGAAATCCGTGTGCAGATTCCTCAAAAAGCTAGCACTGGTGAACCCATTCAGGACAGCTATTCCCTTCTGGGTATTTTTCCAGAAGAACTGTAAATGTCATACCACAGTGATATATGTGGTGTATGTGCACCCATATTTATAGCAGCATAATTTGTCATAGCTAAATCTTGAAAACAACCCAGATGCCCATCAACTGAAGAATGGATAAAGAAGATATGGTATTGTTACACAATGGAGTATTATTCAGCTATGAAACAGGATAAATTTGAGTCTTTTGTTGGTAAATGGATGCAACTAGAGCCCATACTCTTAAGTAAAATAAATCAAACTTGCATGTGCAAACATCATTAGTGTCTCCTTAGTGGGAGGACCTGAAAGATAAAATGGAATCTGAAGGGTATAATAGATACTAGGAAAGGGGAATGAACTTACTCAAAAGAAGAGAGTTACCAAAGTGAGGAGAAGGACAGGAGAGGGAAAGGGGGAAAGAGATAGATCTATGTATGTAAGCAGGATGGTTTGGAGAACTATACTGTGGATTTCTGCTGGTCTATGGAAAGCAGCAGATCATGCTTAATTTGTTTTGTCTCTTTTTTTCAGTTGTTTCTCCTTTTTCTCTCTCTCTCTCTTAATTTCTTGTATATTTCTTTTTTTCTTCTTCCAATTTTGCAAGCATATATCTGGTAATATGAATAACTGTTTGAAAGACAACACTATGCATTATAACAAATACTGTGAAATGCACATTACTTTGTTGAGTGAAATTCTGTATCACTTGTAATTTTTCTGTTTTAGTACTACTTTGTACTCTCTTTATAAAATAAAAAGACAAAAACAAAAAAAAATTCCTGATAGAACAGTATTTAGCTTATAGGAGACCAAAGAGCAGTGTGAGCTTTCAGGGGCACTGAGGAAGGAGATTTTGCTGCACCGCACTCTTCTCAAAGGCTAGCTATGGCCTTTGAGTTCTAGTTCCCACTTGGCTGTGGCTAGTTGGACAAGCAGTGTTGAGTAAGTAGCCTGGCCTGTCTGAGATTGTGTCCCTATCTGAAAAATAAGAACAAGGATATCATTTGAATACAGCTCAAGATTATGGCAATAAAATGAGAGATGCATGTCCGAGTGATGTCAGGCCAAAGATTTGGCTCAAGGCACAAGCGCCTGGCTGGGAAGTGCAAGGGCCTGAGTTAAATTCCTGATACCAAAAACAAACAAGCAGACATTAATAAACATGTCAAAGTGATAATGGAGTAGGCATCTTTTGACTTAGTCATGAAGGAAATTGAAAACCAGACCAAGAAGTATGAGTCAAAGTTTATATTTCAAAAGGAAGAGAGAAAGGGAAGGGACTTCAGCTTAAACTGAAGAGGGAACAGCAAGAGAGCAAAAATCAAGATGTTCAATGAAGAAAGGAAGGCTGTAGCTTTTCACTGGGCTGTTAGCATGGGCTACGCCTAACTGATTCTTGAGGTGGCCCCAGAGGTGGCCTCAATGCTTGAGGGATGAATGTTATTCCCATGACATAATTACTCCTGCTTAGGGGTGAGCTCATCACAGAGGGTTTGTCTGCCATGTGAGATGGTTGCAAGTTTGGGAAAATAACCAGACTTCCAGGTACCCCAGCAAAAATCTAGCACAGGACGTGGTAAAAGCTGGCAGCTGGATGTCCCTGTAAATCTTGGAAACAACATAGTTATGCTTATTCTGATATTCTCAATCTTCGATAAGTTCTTTTGTTTGTTTGTTTGGTTGGTTGGTTTTGTTGTTGTTGTTTGTTTGTTTGTTTGTTTGTTTGGCAGAACCAGGATTGAACTCAGGCCCAAGCACTTATTCTACTGAGCCATCTCCCCAGCCAATATTCTCAATCTTGAAAAAGAATGAGACAGGTTAAGTAGTGTTAAGGCTAACATACCAGTCTTTAAAAGGTAAACATTCTTTATATAATTAACACTCTGAGCAGGAACCTGAGTGGACCACGGTGCTGCTGTCTGGTTGATTAAGCTATTCATTTTAGATAAAAAAGGAGGCAGACACAAGATGAAGGCAGCGATGCCAGGCTTTGTCTTACTTCCAAGTGCCTGTTTGGAATCTGCATGCCAGCTGCAGAGTCAGTGCTTTTATTTTTATTTCATCTTTATTTTTAAAGAGTACAAATTACAATTAAAACAGAAAAAAATGTAAGTGATACAGAATTTCACTTAACAAAGTAATATGAATTTCACAGTATTTGTTGTAATTCATAGTGTTGTCTTCCAACCAGTGATTCATATTTCCAGATATATGCATGCAAAATTGGAAGAAGAAAGAAATTAAGAAGAGAAAAAGTATAAAATATTGAAAAAAGGAGACAAAATAAATTAAGCATGATCTGCTCCTTTCCATAGATTAGCAAAAATCCGCAGTACAGTTTTCCAAACCATCTTGTTTACCTATGTAGATATATCTCTTTCCCCCACTCACTCTCCTGTCCTTCTCAACTCAGTAACTTTTTCATTTTCAATAAGGTCATTCCCTTTTCCCAGTACCTGTCATACTCTCCAGATTCCATTTTTCCCTTCAGGTTCTCACACTAAAAAGACAATGTGATGTTTGCACTTGCAAGTCTGATTTATTTTGCTTAAGAGTATGGGCTCCAGTTGTATCCATTTACCAACAAAAGACTCAAACTTATCCTGTTTTATAGCTGAATAATAATACCCCATTGTGTAACAATACCACATCTTCTTTATCCATTCTTCAGTTGATGGGCACCTGGGTTGTTTTCAGGATTTAGCTATAACGAATTGTGCTGCTATGAACATGGATGCACATATATCACTGTGCTTTGACATTTTCAGTTCTTCTGGAAAAAATACCCAGGAGGGGAATAACTGTCTTGAATGGGTACTTCTGTCTAAGCTTTTTTTTTTATGTATTTAGTGCAGGGTATACAAGGTCTCACTATGTAGATCAAACTCATAGTGATCCTCCTGTTTTCATCCTCCCAAGTGCTGGAATTACAGGTGTGCACCACCACACCCAGTCTCATTCACCATCTCAGCATGCTCCAGGCGCAGGGCCAGCAGGTGCCAGGGATCTAACTCTGGCCCCTGTACCTGCTTAAGCAAGTGCTTTAGTCTGCTGAGCTCTCTGGCTGGCCCTCCAATCGTAGGGTTTTTTGGAATCTCCACACTGATTTCCATAGTAGTTTTACCAGTCTGCTCTCCCAGCAGCAGTGCAGAAGGATTCCTTTTTCTCCACAAGCCCTCCAGCATTTACTATTGGCTGACTTCTTGATACTAGCTCTTCTTTCTGAGGTGAGATGGAATCTTAGTGTTGTTTTAATTTGAACTTCTCTAATGACCAATGATGCTGAGCATTTTTTCATATATGTACTTTCCATTGGTGTTTCTTCCTCTGAGAAGTGCATATTCATCTCAGATGCCCATATTTGGAATAGGTCTTTGAATTTGAGGGGTCTGACTTTTTAAAATTATTTATATGTTTTAGATAGAAGGCCTTTGTCAGAGGGAGAGTTGGCTATAATTTTTTTCCCACATTGTGAGTTTTCTTTTTAGTCTGTTTGGAGACTTGCTTTGATGTGTAGAAAGTTTTCAAAAAGATGAGATCCCAGTTGTTGATTCTTTGAAGTATTTCATGTGAAGTTTGGTTTTTGTTCATGAACTCTCTACCAACCTATGTGTCTTTAGGATTTCTACCTACATTTTCCTCCAGAAGATTTAGTGTTTCTGTTTTAATATTTAAATTGTTGATCCATTTTGACTGTAGCTTTGTGCATGGTGATATACATAGGTCTAGTTTTAGCTTTCAGCATGTGGAAAACCAGTTTTTTTCTAACACCATCTATTAAAGAAGCTATCTTTCTTCCACCAAATGAGCATGTTTGGCCCATTATTAAAGATAAGGTGAATGAATGTGTTTCCAGTTGTGTGTGCATCTTCTAATCTGTTCCATTGATCCTCAGGTCTGTGTCTATGCCAGGACCATGCTAATTTTATCAGTGTCTTCATAGCATAATATCAGGTCAGGGATTGTGAAACCTCCTGCCTTTCCTTTGTTTCCCAGAATTGCTTTTGATATTCTAGGTCTCTTCTTGTTCCAAATGAATTTGAGGAAAATTTACTCTGTCTCTGTGAGGTATACTAATGGTATTTTAATCGAGATTGCATTGAATCTGTGTAACAATTTTGGGAGCATGGCTATTTTTACAATGTTGGTTCTTCCTACCCAGAAGCATGGAATATTTTCCCATTTTCTCAAATCCTCTTCAATCTCTTTTCTTAGAGTACTGTAATTTTCACTGTATAAATCTTTTATGTCCTTTGTGAGATTGATTGCTAAGTATTTCAGTTTTTTTCGATTTTATTGTGAAAGGCCTGGTTTCCCTAATTTCTCTCTCAGTGTGTTGATTGCTTGTATACAAAAATGCTACTGATTTTTGGGTGTTGAGTTTGTATTCTGCTACATTGATGAATTTGGTGATTAAATCTACAAGACTCTTGGTGGAGTTTTTGGGGTCCTCTATGTAGAGTATCGTATCATCTGCAAATAATGATAATTTCTCTTTTTCTTTACCAATCTTTATTCCTTTTATTTCACTCTCTTGTCTAATTGCTCTAGTTAATGCTTCCAGAACTGTGTTGAGTAGCAGTGGAGACAGTGGACATGCTTGTATTGTTCCTGATTTTAAAGTGGAAGCTTTCAGTTTTTAGTATGATGTTAGCTGCTGGATTCTCATAGATGGCTTTTATCAGGTTGAGGTAAAGACCATCTATTCTGATTCACTGCAGGGTTTTTATCATGAATGAGTTTTGGGCTTTGTCAAAAGCTTTTTCTGCATCTATTGAGATGATTGTGTGGTTTTTGTTCTTGGTTCTATTGATATGGTGTTACATCTATGATTTGCATATGTTAAACCATCCCTGCATTCCTGGAATGAATCCCACTTGGTCATGATGTACAATCTTCTTGATGATTTGCTGCATTCTGTTTCCTAGTATTTCATTGAC
>NW_004524647.1:9908052-9909238 GCF_000260255.1 Octodon degus | reverse complement strand
CTTCAGTTTCATTTAAGCGGTTCTGCCACCTATCAATGGAGTTCTTACTTCCCTGGGTATCTGTTTGAATCTGTTTCATACATTCTAATTCTTTCCTGTATTGTTCATTCAATGTTTCCATCATTTTTCTATTTTTCTCTGCTTTTTTAAAAAAAATCTATGTCATTTTGTCTGTGCCAAGCAATTCTTTCATTATTGTTGCCATTTCTTTTTTGACCTGAGAGATTATTTCTAATCTTATTTCTTCTATAGCCTGATGAACTTGTTTCTTTAATTCGGGAGTTGTTATCATTTCATAGATTTTAGGTGTATGATTTCCAAGTTCTTGCACATCTGTGTCTCCTGAATTTGTTCTGGGTAGACTAGAGGACTGAGATTGCCTTTTGTTCCTGTGTTTCAGCATTTTTTTTAACTCCCAGTAATCACCCATACAGAGTCCCACAGGCAACCAAGAGTCTGCCAAAGTTCTTAAATGGCTCCAGGAAAGTTCCATGCCTGCTTGTGCTGGGCCCACAGATCACAACTCTCTTGGTTTCACAGGCAACTCAGAGTCCTCATAAGTTCTTAAAATTTTGGACCAGCATCAGCAGAAGCTCCACGTCTGTGCACTGGGGGCTAAGGAAGGTCAGAGTTTACCAGAGTCCTGCAGGATGCCCAGAGTCCACAAAAGTTCTTCAGTGTTTTTAGTTAAAGCAGTTTCTAAGTCCTTGTCTTAGAAGAAAACAAAACTCTTGCTTTTAATGAGTAACAGGTTGAGGGCCAGGGAGTTAGTTTGTCTTCTGTCCCTCTGTGGTGATCACTAATAGTATTACTGTCTCATCAAGTTTATTTCTTCCTGTTCATGTTTTTGAGGTCAGTCAGGCTGTGCAGGAGAGTAAGGGTCTAGAGGAAAGCACAGACCATGCTTTCAACAGGTAACATGTCCTGAGTGAAGGTGCACTGGTGCACCTGTTCTTTATCCCCATTATGGTCCTTGACTGTGTCAAAAGCACTTAGAGTAAATGTCAGATTTAGTGAGTCTTTACTCTTATTCAGTTCCCTAACAGGTAATCAGAATCACAGATCAAGATTACATATTATTTCAATTCTTTTACAACATGTGAAGTTTTATTTTTAAAAATCAACAAAAACAAGAAAAAGATTCCTAACCATTGCATGGGGATTTGACACATACCCTGAGAAAGAG
>NW_004524647.1:9905523-9907316 GCF_000260255.1 Octodon degus | reverse complement strand
TGTTTTTTTAGTTCAAGTGGGACTGAAGCTCTGTGCAGAAGCAAACCCAGACACCCGTTTAAAATCAGATTGCCATGAAGGGATTTTCAGACCCCTGTGACAGTGAGACAGTGGCAAGATGACAGGGACTTGGCTCCTGGTACCACTTCTACCACAAAGTGAACAGGTAGCTTGAGTCACTTGCCTTAATTGGCCTGAGGCCAAACTATTTGGTCACACTAAGGGCCATCTCAGCTTTCATGATGAGAGGAAAAATAGAGAAACAGAGAGGAAGGAGGAGGACAGAAGAGAGGGGAGGGAAGCGGGGAGGGGAGGGAGAGGTTAGGGAAAAAGAGAGAAAATATCCTCAGTCAATTTGTTTATTATCTGATTATAACTGACTCATCCATTCACTTGTTCAGGATACTTATTGTGATCATGTGGCATATCAATGTCTGTGCTACTTGTGGTTTTTAAATGAGAGAGAAATATGGTAAAGAGAAAAAAACAAACTCCCACAACCTACTCTCCCCAATTCACATTGAACCTAGAATTCACTAATTTATTTTATTTTTATTTTTTGCCATACCAATGATCGAACTCAAGACCTTGTGCTTGCCAGGCAGGTGCTTAAGTTGCTGAGCTATCTCCCCAGCCCTTAGAATGCACTAATTGTGAGGAAGTGATGGAAGATTGTGAGAAACAGACTAAGGAGATAGTCTAGGCTTTGCCACATTTAGTACAAATTCAGAACAAAACTTCTCAGGCTCAGCACCGTGGGTGTGTCTCCTGGGGGAGGGGTCTGGCCTAGGCACTGCAGATTACCTGGTAACATCTCTGACTTTATCCTACTAGTTGCTGGTTGTATCTCTTGCCCCTTATTTGTGACAACCAAAAATATCCCCAGACCTGACCAAATGCCTCCTAGGAGGTGATCTTTTTCTTGGCTGAGAGGCAGTGATTTTGAATCATCTAAGACCCAGGTACTGTACTGGATGCTGAGCAAGCAAAGATGATGGAGATTCAGGCCTGACTTTGGTTCATCTCTTGCACAGCTTCCCTGACTAGAGTGTGCTGTCCTAAAGTTCAGATTGCTCAGCCCCACCCCACAGTTTCTAATTCAGCATGCAAGAACTAAGAATGGCTGGAAGGCTTGCATTTCTAGAGAGTTCTCAGGTGATGATACCAATGAGGGGAGGGGAGAGTTCCCCTAGGACCACACTTTGAGAAACATTAAGTTTGTAGCTTTATCTTGCAGAAAAAAAAAAGAAGCCTGTTGTAGCTGCAACTGGGAATATAGTAAAACTAATTCATGTAGTAAAACAAACTTGCACAGTAAAACCAATTCATAGTTTTTAGATTCAGAAATTGGGCCCCAAATGCACTACTCAACCCAAAGTGAATCTGAAATGTCACAGGAAGAAAAACAGAATTTCCATAAGACAGAGCAATGTTTCTTAGGTGGTCAGCTTTCTAAATTAATTTTAGCTTCCTTATAAATTAACAGACTAGTGCTAAATGAAGGCACTGCTGTGAGAGTGGAACTATTGTCTGACTTTATACTTATTGTGGATGTGACACTCCAAACTTTTTAAACAAGCTTTTACAAGGTGCTCATTTGTAAATTGGGGGCACTTCTGTGTGCAACAACAAAATGTGGGCAATTCACAGAGACCTCAACACACATCCACCCAGATGTAGCCCAACACTGATTTTCCTCCCAGTCCCCTTGCCTGGGCCACCCCTTCCCATATTCACAGCAACCTTGCTGTGATGGCGGTGACCCAAGAGCATTGAGAGGAATCCATGTATAT
>NW_004524647.1:9903773-9905355 GCF_000260255.1 Octodon degus | reverse complement strand
TGTTAGCCTTTCCTCAAAGGAGTGTATTGGCTACTGTCAAGTTCATGTTAAGTGGCCTAGCCACTCTGTTCGCAAGATAAGGGCAGAAGGGTGGAGCCTAGTACCTCAAAACTTCCTTCCCTGACTCCTGTTAGCAAGAGAAGTGTGGACCCTTCTGAGGTTCATGGCTTATCTAGAGGAAGGACCCTATCACTCCATGTACCCAGCAGTGGGCTTTGCAAATGGCTACTGGGTTCAGCAAGTTCTTATTGAATAATGGCAAAAAGGAATGCTTGCTGCACCTACTTGCCAGTACTTCAGGCTTCTTCTGGGCCAAGTGAATAGTCTAAGGAAGAAATTATCTCATATTTTCATTAGAAAGAACTTCTAAAGGTATTTCAAAAAAAAAATCCTCTGTGATCACAATAGCTACCTTTTCCATCAAAAACTGTAATAAGCATTTTCCATGGTTTAATTCATTTAATCTTTACACTATCAACATAGACCAATCCTTCAGAGACCCCCCTAGAAAGCAGATCTATTATATTCTGTTATCAAAACATAGTCACAGAGAGATTAAGTCTTTTGTCCAAGACTATATAGTTGGTGATTGTTGTCTTTTATACTATGGCTGTCCCTTTTACAAATCTACATATACCTCCATGTGTTCAGTGATTCCTGGATATCTATGCCCATTTGTACCCTGCCTGGAGGATGATGGAACCAAGCCCAGGGATGCCAGCCTCCCTTTCTCAGTGAAGCACCCTAGGCCCAAGCCTGAAGTTGATGTCCTGGTTTTATCTGGAAAGCATTACCTGTCTAAGTAGCTACCTGGCAGGAAGAAGCACACTGCTGCTACATTAAGACAGAACACCCAAAGTCTTAGAAAGAGATCCTGTGCCACTGAGACAGCAGATTTACAGAGAGGATCATCTTTGCAGAGGAAAGTTTGATACGAAGAACAGAGCGACAGGTTAATTAAACTTGCTTCCTATGTAAGGCAGCATCTTTACTATTTCATAGACCATAGAAATTCGTCTTTCCAGAGATTTCTCAAAATTTGTAGGGTGTTTTTAATCCCCTTCAGAATCCTCTCTCAATCTCCTGCTTATACCATTGCCACAAAACCTAACTTTAGTTTACACACACACACACACACACACACACACACACACACACACTCATTCCATGCTTTCCCTAGTTAAGTCTAAAATAACTGTCAATAAGGATTAAAATAAGATTTGTAGGTGTGAGGAAGCATTGGGCTCCCATTTAATTGACAGAATTTGATTTTGTCTATAACATTGAGGTTTGCAAGTAATGGAGACTTAGATATACTATTATAGAAATGACCTAAGTGAGTCCACTAATAATAACGAAACTATATAGAATCTTTGTGCATAATATAATTTTTTTTAGCTTGCAGGGTTTTCTCCTATGTTAACTCATTTAATCTTCAAGATTATATGACTAGGTAAACATTACTATTGTCATGTTACTGATGAGTAAATTTAGGAGTAGTAGTGTTGAGTGGCATGTCCATTTGTCCTGGAAGCACATTTGTAGGTGGACACAGAAGTCATAAGGATGCTTCCTTGAGGCA
>NW_004524647.1:9858841-9903289 GCF_000260255.1 Octodon degus | reverse complement strand
TGGAAGTGCCCTTAAGAGTTACTCCCGTTACGAATATAATTATTTAAAATATTGCTAGACAAATATCTAGTAATACAGTGCCTACTTCATAGGCTCTTCTAATGTCATAAGTAATAAATCATACTTTCTTTCAAATTATATTTCTTTCAAATAAAATGTCATAAGCTTTGTAACAGTTAAGTACACATATATTCTTATAACCAAGCCAGTCTTCACTATTACAGTGGAATGCACCTGTGTCAGAACTTCCCAAGTGTGTCCCAAGGACCATTTGCAGTGGTCACATGGGTAATTTATGAAATGCAGATCCCTGAGTCCCCCTCCCTCCTTACTCCTGGAAAAGAAGCCCCCAATCTACACTTTCATAAACTATGTTATTCTCCTACACACTAGTTTGGAAACTAGTAAAGTAGAAACTCTTGGATCTAATACAGAATTCTTATGTTTCCCCTTAAAGATGTTGTTTATTCACTGGAGTTCTATAAATATTTCTTGATCATATATATCCACTTTTTAGTGCTAAGCGCTTTAGAGGATAGGCATGGTAAAATATTAAAAAGTGTCACAAATTCCTACAGATCTTCTAATTGGGGGTGTTTATTCCCCACCTCTTTGGCAGACCTGGTCCTAAAACCTGTGTTTAAACAACTGAATGCAGGAGAATTGTGATGACCGTTCTATGCCTGACCTTCAAAAGGCCTTGAAGTCCCTCTCCTAACTTTCAGAATGGAGCTTCCATGCAGGCAAGCAGGTGATACTTTCTGGAGGATAAAAACCCCATGCAGAGAGGCTTAGCTGGCCCAGCTGGCCCTGCTGTGGACTCAGACCTGTGTGACCCCAGTTGACATGTTGCGGAATAGAGATGTCCCATCCAACTCAGCACAGTTCAAATTATAGACACAGAACTCTGAGCAAGTAAATGTCTAGCATTTAAATTTTCAGGTCACCTGTTATAGTGCAGGAGACAGCTCAAACAGGAGCAAAGATGAATAAGTCGCAGCCATTCTGAGGAAGGAAAACAATTCAAAGCTTGCTATTTGGCTAAATGCAGGGGCACCTTAGTTCATGAACTTAATTCTTTCCATGATTTTGGTCACAGAACTTGTTCCATAGAATGCTTGCAGTTTGGCTGCAACCAGAATCATGGAAAGAATGAAGTTTGTGAACCAAGATATCACCATATATGAAATCTTATAAAGAAGAGCTAATGAGATAGCTTAGTGGACTAAGCACCTGCTTAGGCAAGCGCAGGGATCAGGGTTCAGTCCCCAGGACCACATGCTACCGATCCCATCCCCAGGTACCCTGAGCTGGTCACTGAGTCCTGGAGTGGTGACACACAATGTAATCCCAGTGCTGGGGAGGCTGAAACAAGAGAATCACTAGGAGTCTGAACTGCATAGTGAGACCCTATACCAAATACATTTTTTTTAAAGTAAAAAGAAAGGAAATCTTATAAGGAACCAATTATACATTTCTTGTTCTTATGGGAAAAAATTGGGGAAGTGATTAGTTTCAGAGGAGCAAAAGGAGAAGTAAAGAATTCTGAATGAGTCAGTACATAACAGGTCCATGGTGGATGAGAGATTTGAAAGATGGCATGCTGTGGATGAGTGGAGACAGGCAGGCACTGGGGACAAAAGGAATCCCATAAACAGAGAGACAGAGGTGTACCACACCATGTACTCAGCAGACAAATCCAGATAGGCTGGGCTCCCTTCAGAGTCCTGAGGTGTGGAAAGGACAAGATGAAACGAGTACATGAAGGCTTTTACATAAAAGGTTAGGATTTGTGGTTTACCATCACAAAGATGGGAGCAATGTTCTTGGAGACGAGTAATTTAATCAGATCTCTGCTCCTCTTCTGTCTTCCTCACATCCACAGCAGGGATAGTGGAGATAAAAACCATAGCTGTCCTGTCCATAGGACAGCTACCAAGAAGATCTAAAGAGAAAACATGTGGAAATGCCCTTAAGAATTATTCACATTGCAAATGTAATTATCTAAAATATTACTAGACAGCCAGCCAAATAGCTCATCAGATTAAAGCTCCAGCAAGCAGGCACAGGGGATGGGGCTTCGATCCCCTGGTCTGCTGTGCTAACCCTGCCCCTGGGTTGCACTGAAACAGCATTTGAGACTGGGTGTGGTGGTGCAAGACTATAATCCCAGCTCTTGGGAGGCTACAAACAGGTGGATCACTATGAGTCTGCTCTGGCAGTAAGACCCTCAACACCCTGTAGACTCTTCCCTAAAATACAAATAAAATAAAAATAAAATATTGCTAGACAAATATCTAGTAATATAGTGTCTACTGCACAGAATCTTCTAAAGTCGTAAGTCATAAACATAAGCTTTCATGTTGCCCAGTAAATTTAGTATCAATATTAACAGTACCATTTCATGTGCTTCATTTTCTATATTTAGATTTGTTTGGCACTTTTGTTGCGGGTAATTTTGTTTACAGAGATCATGGCTTTGGAAGAGGGGAATCTTGTAAACATTTGCAGGTAGGAGGACAGTGCTATCTCTGCTGACAAATCCCCCTTCATTCCAACAGGTGAGGGATCTTTAGGCTTGGGTTCCTTTTGTTATTGTGTCCTGAAAACTTATCTTAAAAATATTTCTTCAGTGTATATGTATTGTTTCAATTTGCTCTTGAACACATGTTTTTGGGCAAGAGGCTAATATTTAACTTGACTTTATTGTATTACTTTCACAGAGGTCAGAAACCGAGCAAAATACTACTCAAATTATGTCAATTTTCACTGGTTACCATCTTGCTTCTGTCACTTTACTTTTTATTATGTGTTACTTTTGGTAATTATGAGTCACCTCTTACAGCAGTCCCTTCTTCCTAAGATACTTTTATGTCTCATAAAGAAATAAATGTAAAACACTGCGGCTTAATTTGCCAAAATTTGCTAAGCCAATGCTTGTCCAGTTTAGCTAAGCAGATACAATTGTAGATCAAGTATACTATTTATTACTCTAAAATCTTTCTTCTGGGGCCAGGGAGATGGCTTAGTGGAATAAGCGCTTCCCTGGCAAGCGCAAGGGCCTGAGTTTAATCCCCGGTTCTACGACAAAAAAAAAAAAAAAAAAAAAAAAAAAAATCTTTCTTCTATGTATTAAAGGTTTTGACACAAGTTAAAATTATTATTTTATTGTGACACTCTGCTCTGTTACTGACACATTTCCAAATGAATTAAAACAATGCAAATTGTGAGGCTAAAGGAGGACCACGATAAAGTGGCCATCATGGGCTACGTGGGGAGTTCAAGGCCCATCTGAACTACTTAGCAAGACTCATCTCTAAAAAGAAAGAGAATGAAAAAAAGAACAAAGAAAGAAAGAAAGAAGAAAGAAAGAAAGAAAGAAAGAAAGAAAGAAAGAAAGAAAGAAAGAAAGAAGAAAGAAAAAATGCTGTCCAATATTTTAGCAGGCATGGTGACATATTCCTGTAATCCCAGAACTCTGGAAATCTGAAGCACGAGAATCATAAATTTAAGCCCAGGCTGGGGAACTTAGCAGACTTTCTGAGACCCTATCTCAAAATAAAAAATAAACCTAGGCCAAGCTCAATCCCCAGTACCAAAGCAATAAAATAAATGTGGTAATTCTTATTTCAGTTGCTGCAAAAGAAAATTCTTGATTTCTTTTTCAGATAATAAGAGCATATAGAACTTCTATTACTTTCTAGTTCTCTAGTTCTAGGAAATTTGTCTGCAAAAGGTTTGGGTACATGAACATCCCAACTTTAACATAACCACAAAAGAGTGTGGGGTATTTGACTTGTAGAGGGTGAGCCGGCGTAGGTCAGTGGGGGAGTTAATGCCGGTGAGTGGGGAGACCGGAATTCTCAGCTGAGCTCAATCCCTGACCCGAAGTACACTGCCGAGCAGGTGTACCTGATCATGTACCTCTATCAAAGCCAGGTTCCAGATACAAATGAGATCGTGTTTAAAAGTGAAAATAGTAAGCTCCTAAGAGTAAAGAGCTTTTGCAGGTTTCAAGAGTGTGTTATGATAGTATTTTGCACCTGGGATAGCAAAAGCGTGGAAGGCTGGATGGATTTCCTGATATCCATCACACTAAGTGCCAGCAGTGAGATGCCTATGTGGGGGCAGTAAGCCCTACATGGGAGATACATGTAGAGTTTTACAGAAGCTTGCTGCCGGAGCAGAGAGGAAGTTAATGTAATTCATTTAGATGCACCCTTAAAAGGCTATTTCTACTCTCCTCCTGCCCTATTAGGTACATATCAGGGAAGTTTAGAAAACACATTAGAAAATATATCCGGACTATAATACTAATAACATTTATTGAGTTTACTATGTCCAGCCCCATTCTAAGCATTTTATGTGTATTTTTCTGTCTGGTTCTCATAGCCCTTGAGACTAGTAGAGGTAATAGCAGTGCTTCCCAAATGAGAGAACAGGCTCCGAGAGATAAAGAACTCCAGCAGCTGAGTTCAGAAGGACATTGATCTTCTGTCTGTAACAAGTGCTGGGATGGCTCCTTTGACTTCCTCCACAGCTGTCTTTTGCTTAATTTGACTGGCATATATCTTTGCAGGTAAAAAAACACACAAGATTAAGATATTGTGTAAAATGTTGCTTTTGAAAATTAACTTCTGCAGCAAAAAATGGGTCGAGCATTTAGACATATCATACAGGAGAATTGACTCAGGAAGCAAGTGGATGATTAAGTCATAGTCCCTGGACTCAGAAGCTACAGATTGTTAAGGCAGACAGATATAAGCCATTAAATCTAATTAGGCATTCTAGGGACACAAAGCCGTGTAGGTACAGGCACTCTCTTTCTGCCAGTGGAAGAAATCCTTCATCTTCCCTAGGGAGGAGGGAAGTAAGTCACTGCTAGCACACAGGGGAGGGGTTTCTACCAAGTACATTACAGATGAATTCTGTCCTTACAGTCAAGTCCCTCTTCGGGTATATGAAGCTTCTCAAAGATTAAGTAGGAAACACCTTGGTGAAGTTGTGCTAAGTCTGACCCACATGTGATGGCTGAGAGCTGGAGGCATAAGCTCGGGGCAGGAGTCAGAAGATGCATCCTATTACAGACTTCAGAAATGGCAGAGGCAAGACACAGACATGTGGAGGGTTCTGTATAGCACTGCAGCCAGCAAGTCATGGGAGCATGCAAGGCAGAGAAAATCTCACCAGGATGTACTACGAGGAAAATGATGGAAGAAGTGGAAGAAAATAGGAACTTACAGGTTGAGGAAGACAGGAGAGCAAAGGACGGAGTGAATCACGAAGACATTCCAGGGAGGAGCACATTCACTCTAAAACACTAGAGCTATGGAACATGGAGAAATAGTGGCAGCTCAGCAAGATGTTAAAAAAGATCATTCGGTGTGTAGCATGGGGAAGAAGGGACCAAGAGCTGACAGAAATACAGGTGAACTACATAGTGCACCATACCAACGGCAGCACAGAGCTGAGCTGAAGCAAAAATGAAAGGAGCTGGGAGAAAGTGGGGCGGGAGATGGAGCAAGTGGGCAGTGAGAGCGGGACGAAGGTGCAATGGAAACCGAGGGTCAGGCTGAGTGGTGACACAGGCCACTGCTGGAAAAATAAAATTGGGGCAGATTTGAAAGGAGTTCTGGTGCTTTCACTGCCAGCCAAGTGGATACATGATGGAAGTACAGGGAAATGACAGGAGAGAGCTGAGGGTGTGGGTCTGTTGCTGCGTTGATTTACATAGAGGAGCCGGTCCAGCCCTATTAGAAGTCATCTGGCCAGCCAGTCCTCGTGTGCACATGTTCTGGGAAGTGGGAGCCAACAGTGGCTGCACAGTGCAGAGGCCACTGAGAGACATTCGCAGTCTGCAGAGGACAGTGTGCAAGTCCAGCCTTGAGGCGTGCTGTTTCACACTCACCGTTTTGTACACAAGGAACCCTCCTTTCTATTTTTATACCCAGGGAAATCCCCACCCCTACCATCAGCTCTGGGCCCAACAAGGCAGCCCACAAAAATCTTTTATGGTAATTCCATCCTCACATGCTGGTTACACACTTTCATGACTCTTGACATAAATCCACATGAATGCCACTTCTGTCTTCTACATGTCAATATATATATTAGATCATGTCACCAAGAACAGCGTTTGTACCAACTCCCCATAAAAAATATAAACATTATGTACTACAAATATGTACTAATTAAAAAGAAAGAGAGACACTGACTTAGCTATGAAAGAGATACATGCTTTAGATAAATTATTAGAATGCTGATGGGGAAGAGAATTGTGCGAGTGAATCTGATGGAACATAATTGAATCTGGATTGCTTATGAAATGAGAAATTGTTGATACTTAAGCAAAACCTTCAGCGAGAGTGCTGGCTCCTTCACAGCTCCATCACAAACTGTAATAGACACCCTGTTAACCACAGAGGTTTCCATCTATTCCTAAGATGGGTGCTTGTTGGCCTGACACTCCTGATTAGGAGTCCTGGAATAACAGTAACAAGTTTAGCAAGGTCAGAGTGGTTCTCACTCAGCCTCCAGAAGTCAGCAGTCCTTCCAGATGCAAATCAGAGGTAAACACTTTTATTCAGAAATCTTTGGAATTTGGGTTACACTCCTGTGAATGAGAGAGCTGAGAGGCATTTCCTAATTAGTGCAGAAATAGAGACAGGCCCAATGGCACGGGGAAGAAGATGCTCTCAGAGAAGCCTTCTTGGAGGACTGCTGTGGGTATCCTGGCTCCTGCCCAAGAATCCTAAACTCAGAAGGCAGGGCGGTCCTCTGAATACAAAGCCAGAAACCTTCTAGGTGCAATTCAACAGTGTGGTCTGTTCAGAAAATGTTGCAGAAATGAAGAATGCTAGACAAGTTGTGCTTACACAGTCTCCTCCTGCAGACCAACTTCCCCAAACCTGCAGGAACTTAGGGTTTTATTAATACTAGGGACATTACCTACACCTTTCAAAGGCTCCTAATTTTTCTTTCTGTAGGCTCGAATGTATCCAGAAAAATCAGCATTTGAGAATCCTGGAGGTTTCTTTTTCTTTCTTTTTTGTATTTACTTTTTAGAGTACTGGAGATTTCTTATGCTTTTTCTAGTTTAGCTGTTAGAAGTCCAAAATAGGGGCCAGGGAGATGGCTCAGTGGAATAAGTGCTTCTCTGGCAAGCACAAGGGCCTAAATTCAATCCCCGGTTCCACACAAAAAAAGGAAGAAATCCAAGATATACAGTGATGGTACCAAATCTCAGTTCTGGGTTGCTGTTACTCCAGATAGATTTTTTTTCTTCCACCCAAAGGCAAAAGAGACAGCCAAATCTCTGGTAGTATTACCTTTGGTTTACTTCATAAAGTTTGGGAAAATTCATGAGAAGAGAATAACTCAAGAAAAGTGAGGAAGCAAGATTACATTGTCACTCAATATCACCTGGCAGTTTCAGAATGTAAGATCTTGTGAAGAAGCACAGAATAAAAAGGTATTTAGTCAAGGTAAATGCCTGCAGCAAAGAATACGGCAGAGCTGGTGAAAAACCAGACCACATTTCTGGAATCAAGAGCAAATGCTACATTATGTTTTAGGAAAACATAATTATTAGTGAGTGACTCTTTGGTTCTTATGATGTATTTTGTTTATCCTTAGACAAGGGTCTATCTTACAGTGGTCAATGGTTTAGAGTACTTTTTGGTGGTTTATAATGTCCAAAGTTTTCTTGCATGTGTGTGTGTGTGTGTGTGTGTGTGTGTACATGTGCGACTGAAGAAAGCAGACCTTTTTGAAAATATCCAAAGTAAATAAGGATCAGCTGCTAAATGCCTAAAGCCAATTCCATTACACACATAAATAGACCATGTAAGAATTTTGTGGTGTCATATTTAACTAGTGTGACTAAAATAGACCCGCTCTTCATAAACTTATTTTCTCATGTTGTTTCTTGGGCACCAGCTGAATAACAGAAGAAATAAAATGCTGGAAAACTTCTGCCCTATTGTGCAGCTATTAAAGATAACTCCATTAGGTGGAGTGGAATTAACTCTTTAGTTCTCACAGCAGGGTTGGAGTAGAATTCCAGAAAGCCACACCCTAGGGCCAGTCAGTCTGTGGTTTGGGGTGAGTCCTACAATATACTTTGCAGAAGAGGAAATAAAAGCATTTGTCAGATGGATAGTTGGCCCATTTGGGGCTGTGACTGTCGGTGATAAAATACTGGGGAAGTGGACATGGAATGCCAAAAATAATACATCTTAGAGCCCCGAATAATATTTGCTTTGTGTTGCTTTTCAGGGAGCAGCCATGTCACCATTTCTGCGGATTGGTTTGTCCAACTTTGACTGTGGGTCCTGCCAATCTTGTCAGGGTGAGGCTGTGAACCCTTACTGCGCTGTGCTTGTCAAAGAGTATGTTGAATCAGGTAAGTGTGGTGGGGCAGAGGGAGGAGGCTCAAGCAAAATGTCCCAGAACTTTCCAGGTCATCCAGTTCAACTGAATTTTCCAGCTCAGGAAATGGTTGCCCAGTACTACATGAAGGATGCTTTAAGCCAGAACCTTGTGACCCATTGTACCATTTTATCTGTATAAACAAGGAGAAGGAGAAGGTTGGCCTGGAGAAATTACATGCAGAGATCATGGAAAAGAAACCTAGTTGGCAGATACATAGATAGATAGATAGATAGATAGATAGATAGATAGATAGATCATATATAAAATCATATATATCCTATATTCTCTATATAGAATATGCATACTTATATGTATAACCTGATGGCTTTAGATGAATATAGGTAGATTAAGGCTGCCTAAGCCAGGTGTAGTAGGGACACCTATACTGCTAACACTCCGAAAGACTTGAGACAGGATGATCATAAGTTTTAGTTTAGCTGAGGAAATTTAGCAATTTAGTGAGACCTTGTCTCAAGATTTAAAAAATGTAAGAGCTGCTGGTGATATGGCTCTGTGAAAACACACACACACACACACACACACACACACAGAAACACACACACGCACACACACACACACACACACAGAAATTTCTGATTTTGGATGGTCTTGGAGTCAACTCTAAAGACTGCCTGCTGCTTCCCTGATTAAGCATAGGTGAAGATTGTGAACAAACTATTAATTACAATCTAAATTTTAATAACTTGCATTTAATAAGACTCTAAACAAATGAAAGGATAATGGTGTCTTATCATGTGTGCATATTCAGAGGCAGCTTATTTTGAAGGGGGAAAGGGTGGCAGCTCCCAGATTCCTCCTGTGAGTTCAGCAGGCTCCATTAAACAATCCCATTGTGCAGAGACTATAGGTGGTCACTTTCACTGGCTCCCGCTCACTCCATCCCTACCTCTGCATTATAAAATTCTTATGTACTCTGCACAGCAAAATAGGAGAAAGTTTACATCCCAGGACCTTCCCAGCCCCTCTAACTTTTCTTATTTCCTTATGCACATACTGTAGAGAAGTCTGACTCACACTACCGCAGATTTGCAATAACCAGACAACCCGTCAGAGTTTATTCATCAAAAAGCATTCATGGAAAGCCTTCTCTGAGGGCCCTGGGGTTAGACCAGAAAGAAAAACAAACAAACCAAAAAGCTCAGAAAGAGTGCCTTCCCTTTAGAACTTCTATGTCCACAGAGGGAGAGAGAGACAAAACAACCAAAAATATAATACAGAAAGTAAGGATATGTACTGTAAAGAAAATAAAGCACTACACAAGGGTGAGAGGCACTGGAAATAGGAAGAAGCCTGTTATACCCTCTAGGCTGGTCCTAAAATGGCCTCTGTGGTGGGTGGGAAATTGGCAGCTGCAAGAAAAAATGGAATTCGATGTTTAGAACCTCGAGCTGGATACTCAGAATTCTAGGGTTCTAAACCCTGCTCTGCTGGATCCTACCTGAAAAGCCATTTCTCTCCATGGCTGACTCCATCCCTCTGGCCCACTCTGAGTGCATCAAAGCCGAGGAGACCGAATCATCTCGATTCTCCTTCTGCCTGGAGTTCTCCTCTGTTCAGTTAAAAAGTGAGAATGCCACTTGCTCCAACCTAAACCCTTTCAAATGTCACAGACATCTTTGAAGTATGAAATGCTTGAGTTTTTCAAAGCTGCTTTTGACTTAATGGGGCTCCTAGATCTCCTTCTCTTTACAGCTTCAGGTCTCACTGACATTTGCCTCCTGGGAGCCTTTTTTTTTCCCTTCCTTCTTCATTTTCTTCTTCTTCTTTTGGCCTCGCCTTTGAACTTGGTCTAATCAGTCATGTGGATAGAAAGATGTTGTCAAAAAAAGGAGAAAACTTTTTCCACAAGACTAAGCCTCTGGAGTTTGGAGATTTGCTTGGTTTCCGTTTTGACTTTTGTTTTGGTTGTTTCTAAAGCAAAATTGTTTGGGACATTGTCATTCAAGTATGACTTCTATAGAACTTGAACATGCTTCAATCTTTGGGAAATGAGGCCACACTTTTTGTCAACAGAACAGTGACGAACAGGCCACTGCACCACTGCCTTTGAAAACAGTAACACTCCCTGTGCAGACAGGATCCTGGGTCCTGAGCCCCTTTTCAGGTACTTACAAACCTAATGGTTGCAAATGTAGAACTTGCTTGCCTTCTGCCCTTTCTCCTGGCACGGAGCATGATTGCAATTGGAAGGAAATATTTGATCGAGAAGCTTCAAGTCTGTGGAAATAAAATATGACTGCAGTCATTAACCTCATCATTGGTTTCTAAAAAGCCCAGTCTATAAAGTTTTTTTTAACCAGGTCATAAAAAATTCTTCCCCTTCCTATTTCATCCTTAACAGTGCCATAATTTATACTTTACAAGCCAAGTTTACCTAAAATTTGAAATTTCAGCTTGTTCAACTCCCTGTATCCCATCAAAATAAATATTAATATAACAAATGCCAAACACCTGTCCTGTTTAACTTTATGCATCGTAGACAAGGGACCAAGGAGAGTTAGAGTTGCTGGGTGTCACACTTTTCTTCCTTTTTGCCATATCATTATCTATGAATAGCTAGCCTGCCATTTCATATGTTCTTTATCACAAGAAGCAGGGCTGGCCAGATAGCTCAGCAGACTAAAGTGCCTGCTTAGGCAGACCAGGACCTGGGCTCCAACCCCAGGATGTGGTGCCAGCCCCGTCCCCAGGGCACACTGAGATGATGACTGAGACTGGGTGATGTGGCATGCACCTGTAGTATCAGCACTTGGGAGACTGAAAACAGGAATCTTTCACAAGAAGCAAACACTCAAAAACTAAGGCACTTTTCTACTTCTAAAATGATTAAGGATTAAATGCTGAGAAAATCCAATGTGGCTGAAAGATAGAACAAAACTACTTAATTCTATTAGCAAGCTCTTTCCCAGGAACTCTGTGGCTTCTAAAGGTATTGTCCTGGACACGGCTCCTGTTTCTAACTATATCCCCTGTGCTGCCTGTCCCTGCATCCCACATTCAAGTCTACAATCCATGTTGTTGACACAAGGTGGAGGTCACCAGCTCTCTAACTTATTTGCCAGCTCTTGCTTATGGTACAAGTAAAATGCATCTTGGTTCAAGAAATGAAGAAGGAAATAATGAACCATTGTGTTTTAGAAACTGTTGCCTCTTCAGTGTATTTATGACAACTGGAAATTGAAATATCCTTTTAAAGAAAAACTTTAAATGATGCCACAGTGTCTTTCAGGTGAACACAATAGTTTTATACCAACTGTTTTTACCAGATGCCAATACAATTAATCAATTATATGACCAAGCCATTTAGGTCAACAAAAGAGGATCTCAAAATCAATAAAAACTTTTCCTTTTAGTTTTTTTTGTGCAGATGTTCACTCCCAAAGTGAAAAAACAAACTACTGAATGTGAAAACACACACAATCCAACAAAGTATCATATGGCTAATCCCCAAATTAGCTACACTGCACATTTAAAATTCAGTGCATTGCCTGCATTTTGCTCATAATTGTCTGGATTTTGAGTTAGTTATTCTTCAGAGCAGGACAGAGGCATAATGAGAACACATTTCTGTTCCTAGAAAATGGGCAGATGTATATCCAGAAAAAGCCAACCATGTACCCACCCTGGGACAGCACCTTCGATGCCCACATCAACAAGGGGAGAGTGATGCAGATCATCGTGAAGGGCAAAAATGTGGACCTCATCTCCGAAACCACGGTGGAGCTCTACTCGCTGGCAGAAAGATGCAGGAAGAACAATGGGAGGACAGAAATATGGGTAAATGTCAGAGCTGGGAGCATTGTTGAAAGTGTGCCATGATGGCAGCCTGTGACTTGCTCAGAATTCCCGTTGTCCTAAAGGTATGACTACAGTAGCTCGGGATCACAGATTCCCTACCAGACTCACCTCTGATTCGGTAACACTCAATTATTCACTACAGACTATAAAGTATATTAACATATGCAAATAGGAATTGACACATTTTGCTGTGGACTGTGAAGAAGGCCTCTTAAGGTATACAAATTGCTATTGATTTATAACTATTCAAGCAAGCTTGGAAATATCACAAAATCCCCTTAACGGCAGAACCTAACTACTAGCTGTCAAGATAGTCGAATGCAATCAGATGGAACAAAGACCTTTCTCATGTTTGAGCTTCTCTCTCTGTACTTTCCCAATTCCTGTAAATTTTATTTCAGCCAGAATTAATTCACTTTGCTTACTTTATGCTAGAAAGTATGTCATCCACAATTCATGTTAGCACACCAAGTTTTTGAAAACTTATTTTAAGCTATCTGGGTAGCAATGTTTAGAAATGCTAAAGGTAAAAGTAAAATATGAAACCGTAAGAAGTTCTAATAAAAATGTCTGGGGTATAAAATGAAATAAAATGTATCAGCAAAAACTTCTCTTACATTGTCAGAAACCCAGAACACATTTTCAAATGACTGTGTCATTTATGTCAAAGAAGAGCATTTTGCCTGTTTCTCGATTTCTGTAATACAGGTTTTAGAAATCCACCCAAAATATTCCCAAGTCACAGATTTCATGTGGGAATGACATAAGCTAAAATCCATACTTTTGTATCAGCTTTATATTTTTGACAAACACAAAAGGACTTTTTAGGAAAGTATATAAACTTTTCCTCATCACTAGAGTAATCTTAAAAGACAAATGCATCCTAAGATTTATTCTTAAAAGGTCCCCACATTTTAGTATGTCTGGGTAGTGTAGCAGTATCCATTGTACACATCTGCATGCAGCTTGAAGAAAGGGATCACGGGCCCAAAGCTCCGGATGAGTAGCTGCTTCGGAAAGTAGGGATGGTTAAAGAGCCAGACACTATCACAGATGTTTAACTTAATGTCAAGGAGTTTCCAGAGAAGGTAAGGAGGGTTGGGGCCTCAGGTGGGTTTCGAGTATAGAGCCTTTGGCCTGGGAAGAAGAAAAACAAGTGACAGCAAGTCTCCCCAGTACTCAGTGCCCACCCCCTCCATTCCCATTTATTTTCCACTTTCTGGCTTACTTTTTGCTAAGAGGCATTAATTCCTGGATTTTTAAAATAAGAGGTTATTCACGTTTCTCATTGAGGGAAGGATAGCAAGTTTCTTTTTATCCCTTTGTTAATTAGACTTCAGTGATATGCAGCTCACTTTTCTATTTCTGTCCGTTAAAGTTGTGTTTGATTCTGCCCCTAGGTTTTTGCTTATTTCCTTATCAAAAATTCCACTTTTTCAGTATAGGATGATATGGAGAAGGGACCAGTACAAAATGCCATTGCAAACACAGCTCTTCACTAGGTCAACTAACAAACCTCTCCTGTTTTTAAGCTTCAAATTTTTTTTCAGTTATTTCTTTTACTGAAAGAGCCAACAAGTTATTTTGAATCTATATTTTTTTCTTGCTTCTATTGAAATCTACTTTCTCTAGGTAATTTATTTTCCAGCATTGAGGCTTAAACCCAGGGCCTTGTCCATTCTGGGCAAATGCTGTACCACCACACTACATGCTCAGCCCCTTGAAATCTGATTTATTAACGTGCACTTCTCTAAGAAAGATTTTTTCTTAAATTTGTCCTGCATCTTCATAGACACCATTTTGCTTCCAAACACTGCAGTGAGGCTTGCTGCTACCATCCCAAGGTTCCGTCTGTTGGCATGGTTGATTCCCATTCACTCTCAAAACATTGTAAAACATCACTTCTGCAGGGCACTGTCTTTTGCAAGACCTACCTGGTTTACTTTCCTCCATCACTACAACTTCCTTAGTACTGACAATATTGTGTTCACCTGGCAAAGATTTTCACCATTTTGTTTGGAAATAGGCCAAACAAATTCCTCATTTGGCCCCTAATTCCTCGTTCTTTTTTTTACTTCCAGTTTTACTACTCATTCCACAAACTATAGAACAATAGCATCTCTACTTGATGTCAGGAGCCCTGCTATTTGATCTTTTTAAGCCTACATGAGAATTTACAGGGCTCTCCTGTCATAAGTTCTGACAGTACTGATGCTGCGACATAGGTATTGCTTTAGTGCTGGTTCTTCCAAAGAAAGATCTTGTAGGCTTAGTGACACACAAGATCATAGACCTGGGAAATTATTTAATCATGGTTCAGATTCAACCCTGGGTTCAACAGGTCAGTTTGTATTATTTATCATTCTAGTTAGCTCGCAGATGTGATTATCAGTAAAAACCATCATCTTTCTTATTTTACTTTTTTAGTTTACTAATGGCATAGTGTGATGATTTCATATATTAGAGGGTACTCAGGTTGTCCTGGATTTCTTCTTTTCTTTCTCTATTGTCACATTATATGAGATGCTGCATCATCTCTTAAAATGGCACTTTGTCCTGTGTACATAACACTCAAATATATATTGTAATACAATACTATATAATGTCTTCTGAGACCATTCTGTTTATAATTTCTTTTAGCAGACCATCCAGTATTTTTTTCAAGGAAATAATTTCTCCTTGTGAAAAAGGGCTACTCCCAGTGAATACTCTGATTTACCTAAATGTGCACCACAGGGAAAGGGAAGCGGGTCTAGCTACAGGCCACACACACACACACACACACAGGATTTACTTTTCTTCTGAAAGTCCTGCTGTCCCCCAAGGGAGCTAGTCCTGGTCCCTGGGATTCTTTGGGCCTGATTAAGATCCGGATACACCTTTTCCAGCTCTTCAGAGCATCAACATCACAAGGCAAGAACACTAAATAGAGTCTATTTATAATTTTGTTTCTTTATGTAAATTTTGATCTCCAAGTAAAATTAATGAATTGCCAAGGTATTATAATAAAGGAAAGACTGTCACCACAGATGTGGCACTATTCTGATGATAATGAGCATGAGTAAAGTGCAAAGAACAATGATTGCTTCTATATTAGAAATCTCCTGCTGCCCTCAAGTAGCCAGGTGTGATGTCACTGAGCCCTGGGCTGGCTTCGCCTTCTGACATTTCTCTCCTTCTCTCAATCAGTTAGAGCTGAAACCTCAAGGCCGAATGCTAATGAATGCAAGATACTTTCTGGAAATGAGTGGCAAGTGACATTTCTTCTTCTGGTTTGGGGGTTAGGAGGGTGTGACCTTCTCTTCTGGTACAATTTGTTTTATGTTTGCATTGATCGTAGAAAAGAATTAGAAAACAGGCATGTTTTATTAAAATACTCAGTGGTGCTCAGGTGTGAGTTGAAAATTAGTATCTGGGCCAACAGAACAAATAGAAATATACAAATGTAAATGTAAATATTAAGTTACGTGAATTTATATGTCTGGCACTTCTATAGTCTTGTCTTTCTGTCTTATTTTAGTGTGTGGGCATCTAATGTAAATATAATATACAATACTCTATTTATGTTTGTCTGTATCTGTATACACTGTATATAATAGTGTTCTGTATCAAACTATCACACTATCAGTAGAATACAGAATAAGAAATTGATAATGTTTTTCATAAAAGTAGTGGGAAAAGCTAACCCTTAAAGTTAACTTCACATTTTTTAGAGGCAAGGAAGGATTGAAAATATATACATTGCTACAAAGTTTCAATTCCATGTGTCACACATGAACTTTGGTCCCAGAAATTAAATTTACAAGCAGTATGTGTTGGAGATCTGTGTCTGCCTATCAATGCTGTTCAAATGAGTCCAATGCTGCTACTCAGAAAATCCTAAACCTCAGAATGAGCATGTGAACCACTTATGTAAACTGATTGCATGGGGTTTTTTTTTCTAAATTAGTTTTGCTGCAGGTTGACTACTGCTTATCCAAAATACTTAAGGTTAGATAAGTTTCAGATTGTGAACTATTTTGAATTTGGGAATATTGGCATATTCATTAGGAGATATCTTGGAAATCTGACTCAAATCAAAACACTTAATTCTTTTTTCTTTTGTATATATTTTATGCATATAGCCTAAAGGCAATTTCAAACAATTTTTTATATAATTTTGTACATGAAATAAAATTGCATAGATGGTATTTCCCACTTGATTCTCAAAAAGTTTCATGTTGTGAAGCATTCTAAATTTCATATTTTTGGATTAGGGATGCTTAACCTGTACCAGTGAAAACTGAGTTTTAGTTCAGAGACTTACAGTGCTTTTGCTTAACACATGTAATTCCTTTTATGTCTGGATTCAAAGAAATATATTGGAGAAGACAATATTATGAGA
The DNA here is from genome assembly GCF_000260255.1 of Octodon degus. NCBI lineage: Eukaryota > Metazoa > Chordata > Mammalia > Rodentia > Octodontidae > Octodon > Octodon degus. Next base: position 9,886,653 of record NW_004524647.1, on the reverse strand, counting down.
CCATCAGAGAAAATCCAAACGTTCACCAGATGTTTGTTGATATGAGGCATGGTTATTTATTTCTTAGATGTGACAATGATATTACGGCTATGTTAGTAAGAAAAAATCTTCCTCTTTTACACATACAAGCTGCAATACTTGTCAGTAAAATGATGGCATGGGCTTGTTTCAGAACAATCCACTGGCACAGGTAGGGAAGTAGATAGGGGTCCACTGGAAAATAGCCATGAATTTCGACCACCATCAAAAGTGAATGATCGATACTTGGAAACTATGATTAGAGTATTTGCATAGTTTTTGTACACATATAAATTTTTCTGTATTGAAGTTTTTTCTGTGTATATACATATATTTTTTTCCTTCTTTCTCCATATTAAAGTTTTTAAAAAGAAAATTTAAAACTCTGGAGGAGGGAAAATATACTCTAATTTTCCTAAATGCCTCCCCTGTCTGTAAATATATAGTACAGATAACTTACTATTTGTGAGCTGAGTAAATGAGGTAGGAGTCAATGGTATCTCAATAATCAGTAAAAATACTGACCTAAATTATAATGGCAATGATGTTTGATTTCTTGAATAAGAAAAAGTGCACCCTTTGTGAGTTCAACATATGGGCCACTGAAAGTTGGAGAAACATTCCACTAGACAGAAAGTAATCTTAGTAAATAATGTAAAAATCCTTGCTTTTGAAAAAATTGCATACTTATTTTCCCAGTTACCATGGAATTTAAATGTTTCATTAAAATAAGAAAGCAAATTCAAATGAGGTAAAAGTGCTGCCATTTCTTGAACAATAATTACATAAGCCCAGGAACATATTTAAAACCCTATAGCATTCAATTTTTAAAACTACACCTAAATTGAGACCTAGCTCTAAGTTTTCATATATCCAAAAATCTAATTTTTAATAACAATTATTATGAAATGACCTAACTAGAAAATTCCTTGTTGATAATAAGAAAGAACAGGATGTTATTAAATTTTAAGAATGTTTGTAATTACACATAAGAAACAGTTTCCTAAAGCTAAAGGATTCAGAAAAGCAAAATATGAGTTCTTGCACTCAGAGAACTCAGATTGGAAAGAGGATGTGGGTAAAACAACAGGAAAATAATTTTACCCTATACTATGTAAGTACTGACTAGCCACAAGATAAATGTGAATTACCTCATTCCACAATGTTCCACAGTGTATTGACTGGAAGAGGGACAGAATTAAGATCATCAGAATCCAGCCCAGGAGTGCAGTAACAAGAGTAAAATAAAAGAAAAATGTGAAAAAAAAAAAAAACCAGTAAGATTTCTATGATAGTCTAGATGAAAGAGAATGCTAATTTCAAATATAGAGTGGAGATGCTTTATAATTAATTTGAAATGGAAGAGGCATGCAGAGGAGCCTGTTGAGGATATCTCCTGAAGTAGCCACACTGGAAACATGATAAGTATGGCGGCAATGAGGCTATGAGAGAAAAAGCAAATCAGCGGACAATAAGAAATTTTAACTTAGATAACATCATGCCTCCTGTGCGGGTCACTCTTCTCTCCTTGCTGAGACAAAATATGCAATGTTCAAAATGAAGGAAGGAAAGGTTTATTTAGCTCACAGTTCATGGAGGGTTCCATTTGTAGTCACCTGGCTCCAAGGTAGGGTAGCATGGTAGAGGGACAACAGGTCAAGGTGGTAAAAGATATAACAAAATCAACAGGACTAGAAAGAAAGAGGACTTTTCCTTCCTTGCATTGGAGACAGGCTGTCTGCCTACACCATCTCTATCCCCTCCTCTTCCATAAACTCAAGATGTTTACAATGTGAGGGCCGTGGTCCCCTGCTGAGTCACAGACTTCTCAGTTCTCGAGTTGCCAAGATGTATCAACCACTCCAACTCCTGAGTCACTCCTCCACAGAAGCCTGTACTCTTCTCCAGCCCATATGAAATGAATGGCTCACCTCGCCACTCACAGATCACTGCAGTGTTGCCATTTGTTCCATGGAAACAGATCTTTTTCCATTTGCTATGCTTGAGTCACTTTTCTTCTTCTTCCCTTGTTTTCCACTCATCACGCCTGTGGCTTAAGCATTCACCACGACCATCAGATATACCTCCTTCCTATTTCAATCTGTCTTCCCACATATTGTCCCGTCAGATGTGAACCCTCGCCCACATGGCTTCATTCAAAATCTCCAACTTAAAGGGCTCAGATTCCTCAGACGTTGCTCTCAAAGCTCATTTTCCTCCCCTGCCAGGACTGTCCATCCTTTCATTCAGTATTAGGCTTTTCTCTTTCATCCCCCTTATTAGCCCACTTCTGGCATTAATACCTCATCTCCCATAAACCCCATGAAATGTCCGTGCCGATACCCAGCTCTCACCAGTTTCCTGATCCACCAGACACATGCTGATCCCCAAGCCCTGCACGCTCCCTTCTAGGGATGTGCTGGAAGATACCGCTCAGCTGAGTCTGTCACAAACAGATGCTGCTGGGTGATGTACCCTTACTTCAGACTCACATATTTGACCTCTCCAACTAGATTCCCTATCAGTATTTTAAATTCTATTGAATTTAAATGATACGATTTAAAGGCAAAGCAAACTGTTAAAATGTACACTCAACCATTTTCACCAGTAATTCTTGCCTTCTTACCCACTATCTTAATTAACTGTTACATCTGTTGCAAAACCCGGAAGTCGGGGCCCGGGGAGATGGCTTAGTGGAATAAGCACTTCCCTGGCAAGCACAAGGGCAAGAGTTCTATCCCCGTTCCCGGGGGAAAAAAAAAAACACGGAAGTCATTTTGTAGCTTTTTCTTATCTCCTACATTAGTCAACAATTTAGGTCCCTGCTGTCACTATGTTTCAGTTTTATCTTGCTTGCCTTCCTGCTTGCTATCTCGCATTCTCCCCTGATGCTGCTAGAATGGATACGTCAGCCTCCACTCAGACCACGCTGCGCTCTGCTGTACTTTTTCCCTGTGCCTACTACAGTCTTTCGGTTTGCAGTCTACCTACAAGAAAATCTCCAAACCAATCTCGTATCTGCTCATCCTCTAAGAGGGAGCCCTGATCCTTCTGGCTGCCCCACACCCTCACCCGAACCGTGCTCCGCTAGTTCACTGCCCCGCTCACATCCTGAGATCCCTGACTTCTGTATCCTTCCTCATTCTCTTCTGCCTGGAGAGAATACCTTTGTTTTCCCCCACCGTACCTCCTCCTGCATGCTAGGAGGGTTATTTACTCCCCATGACCCAGCCCCGAAATCCTCACTGCTTGCACCTGCTCTGTCCAGTTTTTCTGTTTCTCACCTCCATCCGCATTAAATGCTGCAGCTTCCTCACCTCCGTGGTCCCGTAGTACCCTGGGCATATTTCTGCTCTGAGATTTACCTTGTAGTTTCCTTTCCTTCTAATTGCTCAACTCTTGCAAGGCAGCAATGATTCGCTGACTTTTTATTTATTCCTCTAACTCCAGCACCAGTTTGCAGTTATGATGAAGAGAGAACACAGTCACTGTTTATTGGACCATTCAGCTGAACTCCCTATGACGTTCAGAAGCACCCTTCTTTCCTTTGATTCCCACACAGTGGCTGTTTCAAACATGCCCATCCTCTTTGATTTCCAAGGGTTTCGTATTTTTCTCTTTCATGGAAGTTGACCTTGGGCAGGAGTATTGTTAGGAATTCTGTCTGTGGACATCATACTGCTGTTGCTCCTTGCATCCTCTTCTTGCTCCTGTGCTTTGGAGAAGGTCCCTCCCTTTTCTGACCTCAGGCTTCTCACCCCTGCAGCCCTGCTCTACCAGGTCAGTCATGTTCTCCCAGCATCTTCACCTCTCTTCTCTGTGGCTTCCTCCTCATTGTCAGGACGCTGCATACTAGCTGTCCCCTATCGTGGAAAAGGTCTCCTTTTACCATTTTATCTTTGCTGTGCAGTTCTGACTGTCTTGAACTCCATTTGTAGTCCAGGCTGGCTTCAAACTCTCAGCAATCCTCCTGCCTCAGCCCCCCAAATGCAGGAATTACAGACCTGCACCACCACACCCAGCCTCCTTGACATTTCTTGAAAACATAGTCCATATTTGTTAGTCTCTTTTTCTTTGCTATTTTCTCGATTGTTAAGCCCACACAATCTGGCTGAAATGCCTTCCCCAAGACTGAATCTTCTAACCAAGTTCCTGGTTTTTAGCCTTCAATTTCCTTGTCTACTTTCTGTCAATCAGAGAAGAAAGCTGCATTTTTTTTTACATATATGTAAAAAAAACTTAAATATAATCATATATAAGTTTCCCCCTTAATCTTTCAGCTGCCCCGTCTTAGCTTCTCTAGTGATGCCTTTTCCTGCCTCCTATGGGTGTCCATATCTCCGAGGGCATGCCACACTGTCATACACTGTCACACACAGTCAGCTGTTCCTCATGCACACCGCCTCTCCCTGGTGTGACTGCAGCTGCTCAATGTTAGGAATAACATCTCAGTTTCTGTCCACTCAGTGTAGACATTTATGCTTAGCTGCTCAGGGAGCACACGTGTTGTATTTGCCTGCAAATAAGTGGCACATCAGACTAAATAAAAGGAATTGGAGCCATTGAGTTAAAAGACATAACTAAGCCTGTACATATAAAACAACAGCAAGCTTATTCAAAGCCATAAATAGACATGAGCAAATTATTTCATAAATAGCATAGTTGTTATCAAAGGAATGAAACCCTATGTTCTTTTTCATTTGCTTTCGTACAACAATTGAAATGGTTAGTGGCTAGAGCTACAGGGAAGAAAGAAGGGAATCAATTCATTTCTAGAATTTTCTGATATTTGTTAAATGTATAATACTCCAATGCTTAGGCTATTATACATGTATGTGTAATATAGTTAGGGTTCCAGATTAATTCACTTTCATTCCCTGAATTGAAAGCACTTTTATTCTTTATTTCATTTTAATTCATTGCATCTGACCAAACCATATATGAAATAAAATCTTATGAAACATAACCTATTATACTAAGCAAAAGTGGTAAATAGGCATGCATGTTTGTACCAGAACATGTAGAAGAAAATACCTATCAAGCCTAATTACTTCTATCTTTGTTCCAAATAAAATAGCTGAGTTAGTTAGCCTTAAGATAATAGGCGATGTATCTACAGAACTTTTTAGAGGGTTGCTGGGATAATGGTCTATAGCTGCCATGGAAGAGACCTATAAACCACCATTAAAAAAAGATGTGAAAGGGCCGGGGAGATGGCTCAGTGGAATAAGCACTTCCCTGGCAAGCACAAGGGCCTGAGTTCAATCCCTGGTTCTGAAAAAAAAAAAAAAAAAGATCTGAGACCTAAAATGAGTTTTGAGAATTGGCTACCTTGCTGTGGGAGAGGTATCTACTCGCACAGCCCCTCCTTTGTCTGCCTAGTATATGTTTAGCCCAGACGACATTAGGAATATAAAAATAAAGTACCTTGGCAGGAACATTTGCCTCAAATACATTCTCAGCCCTCTGTTACTGTAGACAGAATTGCTAATAATGTTAATTCTGTACTTTTGAAATCTGATAAGCTTCTTATTCCCAATAAATTTCTATTTTTGCATTAAAAATAAAATACAATAAGTAATCTTAAAATCTTCAAGCTATTAAATTACTATGGCACTAGTCATTATAATAGTTATAGTTACTATCCTTATTTAAGTGGTATTTTTTTTTTACTATTTACTGTGCTATTCTGTGCCCTGCTGGTGTGTTCATCATGCTATACAGCCATGACCACCCCACCACTTTGCACTCTTTGGGGTCCTGAGCCTCATGTATATTTTCATAATATCGTGCATATTTTCAGAATTCTACCTATTTAGGTCCCTCTAGCCTTTTGGGAAGCTGTCATCTGGGCATAGGCCACTGTGGGCAGTGACCACTCAAAGCACTTTCACTAGGATGCACAGGCTCAGGGAGGACTGGATGCTTGTGGATTTGATGGTTTGAGGTAGATGATTAGACAATACGCAGGATTACCTATGCCTTTAAAAAATGCAGTTATCAATTTTCTGGCTGTTCCTACATTGATGAGTATAGACTGCAGCTGTTATAGTGTATTTGATTGCTGTGGCCATCAAAAACCAGAACCTAACTGCCTTCTTGAAGTTCCTCTGTCCTTATACAAAAGGCTTCTGTCTGTGCGGCTGACTAAGCACAGTGAAGTGTAAGTGTCCTGGCACCTCAGACAGGCAGCTCCACAGTTGCTCTCAGCCACCACATTGTTCTCTGGAATTACATAGAGACTTATAAGTGTTCATTCTTGGCTTGAAACTCGGAGGGTAATCTCAGCTCAAAGGATGAAGGATGAAACCAACCATCCAATTTGTTTCGGTCCCCTAATACGCCCTATGATAATTCCATATTATAGAATTAAGGAAAGAAGCTTGTCTTTAACCCACTTTAATAAGTAGCTGGGGAGCTGGAGAGAGAGCTCAGTAGAATAAGTGCTTCCCTGGCAAGTGCAAAGCCCTGAGTTCAATCCCCAGTTCTGCCAAAAAAATAAAAAATAAGTAGCTGTAATTTTATTACTGTAGGTGATGAATCCTGTCTGCTTCTCTTCCTTGCCTAGTTACCACTGTCCCCACCTAACTGTGACCATCGTATTGCAGAATCTCACTTTGGTCCCTCTTCTCTGCCCACAGACACAAAAGACCTGAGTGAATTAGAGGCTGAAGGCTTCTTTGCTCTGCATCACCGCCGAGGAGCCATCAAGCAGGCCAAAGTTCACCATGTCAAGTGCCACGAATTCACTGCCACCTTTTTCCCACAACCCACCTTTTGTTCTGTCTGCCATGAGTTTGTCTGGTACAGTAACTTGGTATTTTACTCCAAGCTTTAGGCTGTGCATTTCCTCTTAATCCACAAAGTGTGATATGATCCACTGTGGGGGAATACATAGGGGTCAGGTGCTAGCTGAGAGCTGGCAGTTGCCTTGGTGGCACCAAAGACGTTTAAAGGGCATGCTTAGCCATAAGCAGTTCCTTCCTATGGTGGCTCCTGTGAAGCAAGATCCATTTGGGCTATTACCTGAGCTAGCACTCTTTTAGTGTAACAAAATGCCCACAAAAATCAATCTAAAAGGGGCTAGGGAAATGGCTCGGTGGAATATAGCACTTCCCTGGAAAGTGCAAGGACCTGAGTTCAATCCCTGGCTCCACCAAAAAAAAAAAAATCAATCTAAAAGGCAGAAACTTTACTTTTGCCTGTGGTTTCAGAGGTTTCAGTGTACAGTTGCTTGCCCTTGTCGCTGTGGGCCTGTGCTGAGGCCAAATATCACAGTGGAGAACACACAATGGAGCAGAGCTGCTTGACTCATGGTAGCCAAGCAGTGAAAAGGAGAGGCAGAGGAAGAAGGGGGCTCCCAGAACCCCTTTCAAAGGCACTTCTTCAATGACCTCACTTCCTTTCACAAGCTCCACCTCCTAAAGGTTTCACTATTTCCCAGTAACGCCAAAAGCTGGCAACCAATACTTTAGCTCTGACCATTGGGCGAGAGGGGCAATTCAGATCCAAACCACAACAAAACCAAGAGAATTTTAGCTTCTGACTAAATAGTAGGCTATTGGGCACCAGAGGGGAAGACCTCAAGGGATGGTGTCTTTACTATGAGTATAGTTTTACAGTCAAAACTTCTTCCACATCCATAGCCCAAGTGTCGAGGTGTTACTGTGAGCAACAGGCAGTGCTTTCCCACTGTAATGAGTCGTTTGAGTGTGGATGATCCTCTTGGGGGAATCTTAGCCTCAGAGACCCGTTTAAGCCTCCATAACCACATAGCAGAGGCTAGGGTAGAATTGAGACTTCAAACAACTCCTCTTTCTGTTCTCAGCATCTGTGTCTATTATAGAATGCTCTCTTGGGCTCCTCCAAAATGTGTTCATGCACAACTCTGATTTAACTTGGATATCCAAAGGTCAAAAATATTTTAATAGATGTTTTACTCACTTGTTTTCCTCTAATTACTCAACTCTCCTTTCTCTCTAACAGTGAGCATTACTTGGGAATTGGTCTTAGGTTTATGCTTTATTGGTTGCAAATATTCTCCCTCAGAAAGAGGAAGTAAAATATGATAGAGATGTCTTTGTTCATTTACATATAAACAAAGACAATAGATGAGTGAGACAATAAATTTTCAAATGAGACAGTGGGTGCTTTTTTAACTGTAGGACATGAAACTTTGCTGCCAAGAGCCTGTGACACATGCTGTTCAGGCATTATAACTTCTGTGTTTACTTGAAAAATACAAACATAAAAAAGTAAATCACTATTTCTTCAATTATTTAATTATCAGATTCTTAGTAACTAGCTTAAATTCAAAACACAATCTATGCAAATAATACACTGAGACTACTAATCAGCAAAAACATCCTGTGACTGTCAGAAGCCTTGAGCTCTGTCTCACACCTAGAATGGGTTCTGATGCTGATACAGACATCCAAATAAATCATCCATGTTCTTTGTTACAGGGGTCTCAACAAACAGGGCTATCAGTGTCGACGTAAGTAAGAAGGATTTCTGTTGTATTGTCACTGTCTTTTAATTTTAATTTCACCCTAACTTTGAGAAGTCTTAAGTCACAATTGTTTGTTTTCAGAATGTAATGCGGCAATTCACAAGAAGTGTATCGATAAAGTCATAGCCAAGTGCACAGGATCAGCTATCAATAGTCGAGAAACCATGGTATGTATGGACCATACATAGAATCCTTTCTTTGACATACAGTGATTTTTTTCCCGATATTAAATTTTAGAGCCCACTCATTCTTTGCAATAATTCATGCTTGAACTTGAATCTTTAAGTTTACCCATGAATATGAATCTCCCTAAAACCTTTTCCTTTTCAAATTTATTTATTTATTTTTTTATTTACCAAATCTAGGAGACAAATAAGAAAAGTGGGTAAGAACATTTTCAGGAAAAAAAAAAGTAACAGAAAGAAACCAAAAAGCATAAGTTGGTTGAGTATAGGATAGCAAGCCTTGTGGCATGTGCAGCCAAAGTGACAATGAAAGAATAAATAAAGGCAAGTATAAAGTATGGAGACATAAACATGTACAGGGTTAGTAAAAGATGGTGGCAAAAGGACAACCCAGTGTTGAGTGGAAATACCTGCTTTGGAATGAACATTGAGCTTTAGTCTAAAAGTTGGTTGGATTTGACCTCATGGAGAAAAGAATCTTAGATGAAAGTCAGGCAGCCTGCCATTATAAGATGCTTTTTCTCCCTTCTCCACCCTCCTCTTCATTCAACAGATATTTCTTAAGTATCTAATACATGGACAATAGTGTGATATGTCAGATGTACAGCACAGCACAAAACAGGCATGGTCTTGGCCCATGGACTTTCTGGAAAATTGATGAAACATATAATAAACCACTGTAATCATTGTAATTAATGTGAAGTGCTATAAAAGAAGCAAACAAGGTACAGTGATGGAAAATCACCAGGGAGCCTAAGGAGACCACTTGGTCAGAGCATCTCCCGAAGGAAGGGAGGATTTGAACTGCTACCTGGAGGTGAAAGGGGCCAGGTGTAACCAGCAGGAGGAAGAAGGCCTGAGATAGACTAATGGCCCTGAAGGGGCACAGTCCAGAAAGTTTTAGTAACTAAAATGAGATCAATACAGTGATCCCCAAGGCTCAGAGCAAAAGGAAAGAAAGTTGGGGAATCTAGCAGGACCTAAGTCATATGGGGATGCTTCAAACCTTGAGAAAGTGATTGAACACTATGGGACTCATAGCAACAAGCTTGTCTTGTGATGCCATAGGAGAAATAGTGTATTAAGATGTAAGCCTAAAGCCAGAGGACACTGAAGGCATCATACCAACAGATAGAGATTATTTGTGTCTGTATGGTGACAGCAGAGATGGAACAAAGTCAGCAGACTTTCAAGTGATTTCTATTGTAGGAATGGTTGTATCATTTTAAAGGAAGGGGTGTGGAGAATGAAAGAGAAGAAGGAAGGTTGATTCCCACAGTGGTCATATAAGTAGAAGCATCAGTGGACAGTTCTGAGCTTGGGATTCATGAGCCAGTGTAGCAGTTGTACAAGTTTGAGGGTGATGATATTACACAGGGGAGCTTGAAAGCTGTCTAAGAGATGCCTTAGTCATGGGCTTTCTTTCAGAGAGAAGGAAATTCAGGACTAATTGCAAAGGAACCTAAGATTAGATGTTAGGTAGGAAAGAGAAAGACCAAGAACCCAGGTTTGCAGAGAGCACTCTACACTTGGAGTCTCCAAGGACAGCCAGAAAGCTAGAAAGGAAGGGGTGAATTGTATTCCATGCAGCTGAAATGCCAAGGAAAACAAGGATCACATGGAGATATCTGAAGCCCTTGGTTCAGAAAGAGTTTGGAAAGTTTGTGGACTTGTTAGTGTGGCTGGTCTGCAGTGAGGGTGACTTCAAGATGGCACAGAAACAGCTGTGCGCTGATTCGCCGTTATCCAGAAGATCACTGAAGGGAGCCGGTAACTGGAAACAGCGGTTCTCAAAGTAAAGGGAGCTACCACCCTGCTAAGAGAGATTGATGGGGCTGGAGGAGGATGGCCCAGCAAAATCGTCAAGTCTGCTGGCAAGAAGGAAAGGGGTCCCAGCTTCAGCAGAGATTAGGTGAGGTGACTCATCATCAATTTTAACAGGAAAAGAGTAAGGCAAGATGGAAGCCCATGAAGGAAGGGGTTTTCTACAATAATGGGGATTGAACCTGGGGCCTTCACACTAAGCTAGATTCCCTGTGAGGACCTCACCAGGTGGCTAAGTTGCCCAGGCCAGACTCAAACTTACAGCGCTCTTGCTCGAAGCTTCTTTTAGCTAGTTTATGTCCTCAGTGGATCTGTGAACTGAATGAAGGAAGGAAGGAAGCAGAGAAGGCAGTAAGTAGCTTTGAAGAAAGTAACAGGAAGTGAGCAAACTAGGCAGGATGGCAGAGCAGCTTTGAAAGTCTCCTTGAGCTTGGCAGGGCCCCCTGCCTGGATGTGTGAATTTCTCTGACAAAAGGGCAGGCGAATTGGTTGAATTTTCCTGAGTAGAATGTCCATACTTACAACCCCAGCACTCTGGGAGGCTAGGGCAGGTGGTTTACAACTTCAAGTCCAACCTAGGCAACTTAATGATTTAGCAAAACTGTCTCAAAACCTTAAAATATTTTTTTAAGGTTGAGGCTGCAATGCAATACAAGGGCCTTTGATTCAATTCCCAGTACTTGAAAAAAGAAAGAAAAAAGAATCCTTCAAAATTTAGAGCTACAAGTGCCGGCGAGATAGCTTAGCAGACTAAAGTGCTTGCTTAGGTGAACTCAGGCAAAAGCAGGGACTACCGTTTGATCCCTGGCACCACATGCTGCACCAGCCCCACCCTGGGGCAGGCTGAGCTGGCCAGAGTCCAGTGTGGTGGCATGTGCCTGTAATCCCAGCGCTGGGGAGGCTGAAAGCAGGAGGATCACCACAAGTCTGAGTTGCATAGTGAGATCCTGCAACAACCAAATACATTGAAAAATAATAATAATACTAAGAACTACAGGAGCCTAATCTCATACTACCAACATGGGTAAAGCAGCTTCTACATAGCCAACCACCTACATGCAGCAAACCCGGGGCTAAAACTCAGACAACTGTCTTCCAGAGTTGTTGTTCGCTTAAACCAAACTGCCACCTCCAATCCTTCTTCCTTTATTTGACACTGTCAGTTTTTCTGAACAATCATGAATTGTGATCGATCATTGTTAACTTTTATCAGTAACAAAATTGGAGGCGCAAGGCAAACTGTTAGAAATCATTAGTTCAATGAATAAATGCCTGTGGATATTATGCTCTCTGGAGCTATCTTAATTTTGTGCTCATGCAAGAAGATACCAATTTCAGGATACTTTTATGCCCCTAAAACTGCAGCAGTATTCATTGTCTAATAGAAATAGTCTGAGAGCTACATGTATAATTTTAAACTTTTAAGTAACTACTTTAAATAAAAGAAAAAGGCACATATGAAACAAAGTTTAATTGTATATGTGTCAAGCCCAATATAGCTGAATGTTATTATTTCAGCATATAATCAATATTTAAAAAACAAGATATTTGACACTATTTTTTCCTACCAAGTCTTCCAAATTCAGTATATATTTTAAGCACACATTTTGCTTCCAGCTCAACACCCTTTTAGTGTTCACTAATCCTATGCAGCGATTCTGCTTTCAAGTTAGAAAGATCAGACCTAGGGTCTTTATCGGCCTTATCTTGAGCCATATGAGCCTGCACTAGAGGTTAAAATGAATTCTTTCTATCTGGGACCTTGACCTATTAACTACCATATTCATACTCTGTGACATGAAATGGGCTTGAAAATTTTAAATAAATAATTTGGGGGGCTGGTTAAAAGGACTAGTGTAGGTTCTGAACAACTTTTAAATAATTCTAAACAGCTATTCCATGGAGCCTACACTGACAACATCAACTACAGGGACAATAGGAACTATCACTATGTTAGCAAATAAGGCCTTCTAGCTATGTAGGTTCTGAAGCAAATGATTTAATTAGAAACCTCTGAAGTGATTACAAGCCTTAAGTAAGTAAAACTTGTTATATTGCACAAGAATATTGGCATTCTTACCAGGAATTAAGTTGTCAAATATTGTTGTCATTATTATTGTTTTTATTGTTCAGGCAATAACCTTGATTGAAGGAGACAATTTAAACTCTGGGAGACTTCTAGGAACACTGCAATAGCTGTACTGCTAGCATCTCTCTCCTTAAACTACCTTTCTTTGGAGACAAAAACGGAATGGTGGGCTCTGGTTATGACAGCCAACCTGCTTGCTCTCCAGACTCAACAGCAGAGTGACCGGGCAAGTTTCTTGCCCTTTCTGTGCCTCATCTCCTCACCTGTCAAGTGAGGACAGTATCAAAGGCTCCCTCGAGTAGAGTGTTCCGAGATCTCAGAAGAATCCACAAGTGTTCCAAGTGACACATGTGACATACTTGTCCTGTGTTCATGGGAGGAACTCTTAACCTGTCCCTTGGCACCTCTATTCAACAGTTCATGAATAAAGGGTAGGAAAATGCTTCAAGCTACTAGTAGACTTTCATCCTAATTTCATCTTCTAGAAGAAGCATTTTTAGTATCCTTCCAAAGGTTAAGCACTAGTTCTGGGCTAAAAGAAAAGAAAATATTTATATTAAAGCAGGAAGGACAGTTTCATCTGTTTAAACAAAAGCAGTATTTCCTTAGCTACCATTAGATAAATAGCCCCATCCTCTCTTCCTGCAATGCTACCTGTCTGTCTAATGCCTCAGATATCTGCTGTGGGTCTCTGTGTGTTCAACATGTGCCAACATCCAGCTCATCCTTTCCTACAAGAGCCACGAGCTCTACGCCATCTTCAAACATGACTTGAAGGTCTGCCAAGTACCAGCGATGGTGCCTATGTTTGCATTACAGTACCTGTTAGGTGAAAGTGTCTGTGAGAACAACAGAAGTTGGGCCCCAGGACCATGTGTGTAATCACACCTTTTGCCTTTCTTCCAGTTCCACAAAGAGAGATTCAAGATAGACATGCCACACAGATTTAAAGTCTACAATTACAAGAGCCCGACCTTCTGTGAGCACTGTGGGACGCTGCTGTGGGGGCTGGCACGACAAGGACTGAAGTGTGATGGTGAGTCCAGTGGGAGGTGAGCACAGTGCCACTGTGTGGCATCTTAGCAGGAAGCAGGTAACAAGGGATGACTTCTACCCAAGCCCCATGTGACTGTGACCATGAATGTCATCTTCCTGGGACAGTACATGCCTGTTGCTATTGTCCTTCTACCCCACAGTGTTCTCATGTTCACAGCCCAGCAAAGTTCACAGGAGCTCAGGGTCAAGATAAGTCTCCGGGTCCTGTGACTTTATGTTATACACAGCCCTGAGAAGACACAAAGCCAGCATTTCTCCTCACTGGTACCTCCACTTCACTCTACCCTGATCTGCTGTCTCCTTGGTAAGATCTGGGCTGACTCTCCCTGACTCCAGCAAGTCTAGCCGTGGAATTCCTCAGCCTCCTCCTCTGGCCTTGCTGGTGAGATGCTCTGTGCATCTCCTCAAGGACCGATACCCCCAGTGAGAAGCCAAGCTCATCCCTGACCACCCTTCTCCCTTGTCTGATCTTCCCCCAAGCCTGCCATTCCCTGCTCATGGAGTTACTCAGTCCTACCCAGAAAAAAAGAAAATAAAAAAAAAAAAAAAGGAATTCTTGCTTTAAAGCTCTAAGTTGCTAAGGCAACAGTCTTTAGAAACTGTAATGCTGATATGCCAGGATTAGGGAACAGGGAGGACAAAATCCTAAGGAGAACTGACCAAGCACTCTGCTTACTAGATGGGAGCAAGAAGGGGTGGGGCCTGGATGATATGGTCACTGGAGATTTTCTGCTGCAGCACACACTTTTTTATGTTGGACTACCACATGTTTTAACCCTTTGATTTTCCCTTGAAGTCCTATCTTAACTAAAATACCACTGGCTACATCTTTCTTCCCTTCTAGGTGTCAGCAGGGAAGACCATCTTCCTGTGGTACTGGTATGTCCCATGGAATCTAAGGTGAAACCTTAGTGAGACAGGGATTGTTAGGTTTCCAAGGCATTCCCCGGGGTACCACAGGTAGTCAAAGTGAACCTTGAGGATCCTTTCATAACCCCAAGTACCACTTCCACACTTTCCTCTAGATACCTGCTCAAGAATACATGAATATGCAGGGTGTGATATGGTGTATCATTAGAGCTCATAGGCTAAAACTTTCCCATGTTCTAATTGTATAAACACAAATACAAATAAATCCTCACTGGTTGCGACTTCTGAGTTGGTCTGAAGGCCAGGTGTCATTTCCAGAGAGCCTTAGTGCCACTTGCTAGGGCAGAGCTGTCTTATTAGTGTGACTGGGAAGATTAGAACTTCCCCAAAGAACCCCTGGCATTATTCCACACCCACGTGCACTGCTTTGTTCCATTCTTTCTAACATTCTCTCCTTTCCCCTCCATTCCTCCCCCACTCTCCTACCTACTTCACTTCAAGAACTCCCTTCCCTCTTTTCTTTTATCCCATCCCTTCCCCCTCCCCCTCCCCTTCTTTCCCTTCTCTACTTCATTTTCTATTTTTAACTCTGTAAGCCCCCAAAAAACTTCCTCGATTCCCTGATTCCTTAACTCTGTTCCTCTCCACATGCCTTCATCCTCAACTCTTGATTTTTCTCTTCTGTTCTAGTTCACTTGGTCCTTTGTTTTGTCTCACTCTTACCTCACCTCCTTGTAAATCATCTTCTTAAGTAAGGTCCTTATCAGCCTTTATCTTGTCTTCTTTACCCCCACCTCGCTGTCCCCTCCTTCCTTCTACAATAACTCCCATGAAAATAGTCACCAAAAGGGACTCTTTGCACTCACAGAGATCAAGTTGCCGCCTGATAGGTTAGTGACAGAGACTTATGGTATTGCAGTGGGAATGGTGCCCTTCTTCAGTACAGGGCCCATCTGAAACAAGCATAGAGCTAGCTACAATTTCAAGGAGTGAAGTAAAATACCAATTCTGTTGCACTAAATTCTCAATAAGTGTCTCACTTTACATTGCTGGGATATGTGGCTAGGGCCACCCACATGCAGGCCTAACACCAGCTGAACAAGTCCAGTGCCAGTCATGCTGACCATGCAGACTTCTAAGCACCATTATCAAAACCACTCTTACTGTATTAAAGATTTTAAATAGACATAAAATATTTTGCTTCAAGTGGATTTTTGTGGCTATATCTATGCATATATATGCAATAGTAATAGTTATTTACATAGAAAATGCTTCATGATTTTATGTTGAACTATCTGAGGAAGTGTGAGCTAGGTAAAACCAAAGGTGAGTAATGCCAGAATTTCACCTACATATTATTATTATTATTATTATTATTATTATCATCATCATCATCACCATCATTTTGTATTTTTAGGGAAGGGTCTACAGGATGTTCAGGGTCTCACTACTAGATTGGACTCATAGTGATCCACCTGTTTATAGCCTCCCAAGAGCTGGGATTATGCATGCCACCACACCCAGTCTCAATTGCTATCTCAGCACACCTCAGGGGAGGGGCCAGCACAGCAGGCCCATGGATCGAACTCTTGGCCCCTGCGCCCACTTGTAGGCCCTTTAATATGCTGAGCTACTTGGTTGGCCCTCATGATACAATAACTATTCAAGATGAATGAGAAGTTGTAGTTGATAAACAGACACTTACTCCATAACACTCAGTGTGCTAAACTCTTTGCATGCAAATGTGCTAATAAGCAGATGAAATGAAAATTTGCATGATTTCATAGGTCTTGCTAACTGATTCTATTATAACAACCCTACTTATACACTTTTGTAGAAGCAAGTAGGGCTGAGACAAGTTCTATCAGCTAGAGCTTGGAAATCTTTATGTGTTTTTTCTTTTCACTAGTGATATTTCAAAAACAAAGTTTGGGTTTTCTAAAACTTGCAGCACAATGTACCAGTTGTCTTTACACAAGTTCACTGGCACAGCCCCTTCCCACTCAACCCAAGAACCATCCCTTGGTCCAAAGGAGTGGGAGGAGAACATCACGGCACTTGTTGTCCATTGCTTTCTCATTGCCGCGACACAGTACCTGGCACCAATAATTTAAAGGAAGAAAGTTCAAGCCTGCAGGATAGCTCAGCAGACTAAGCACCTGCTTAGGCAAGCACAGGAACTGGGGTTCAATCCCTGACACCACATGCATTGCCAATCCCACCACCAGGAGCGTTGAGCCAGCCCCCAAGATCAAGGCTGAAAACAGGAGGATCACTACTAGTCTGAGCTGTGTAGTGAGATCCTGTACCATATACCAAATACATAAAATAAATAAATAAATGAAGGAAGGAAGGAAGCTTTTTTTTGGCTCACAGTTTGTAGCACTTTCACTCTGTAGTCAGCTGGTTTCAAAGCAGAGAGGTGTGGCAGAGGAGAACCAGCTCATAGCACGGCAGCAAGAAGCAGACAGCAATCGAGGGAGGAAGGGGGAGAGAGCCTTCCAGGCCACACCTCCAGTGACCCACCTCCTCTAGTCAGGCCTCTGTGATCCAATCACCTCTCCAAACTAACCTATGAGCACACAAGGCTTTTGGAGTGACATCTAGATATAAACCATAACAGCACTGTTGGGGGACTCATGATTCCAAGTATTCACAGAGTCTGTATAGAACATCAGTTCAGAGCTAGGACCCTCTCAGAAGCCCTTAGGACTTGAACAAGGTCAAGCAGGGTCAGATCCTTGTGTGACCTGTGACCAGCATGTGTTCTCCTCCCTTATTGGTTCTTGAATATTTAACACTTTTCCTTCTTTTTCTTTGGCAAAAAAACAAAAGTAATGTCATGACACACAATGATGAAAGAAAACAAATTGGTTTCTTTCAGTCATTATGTCATAAGTGCACATTTAAGCTGATAACTCATATGTACAAGCAATACTGCTTTCTTTAGGACACTGAAATCCACTTAAGTGGAGCACTAGTAATTGTGATGGTCACCCATCCTTCCTGTAATCACACAAAATTTGGAGATACATATATGTAGGGGTCCTGAAAATAGGGTAATATCTTTTAACACCTTGCTGTCAGGTCCCATTGGTGTCACATCCAAACTCCTTGTGAACACACCTGTGATTTGCTGTGTTTGCACCACCTAGAGACTTTATGATTTTGTCAATGCTAAAATCTTTTTTTTTTTTGTGTGTGTGTGTGTGTGTGTGTGTGTGTGTGTGTGTGGCCAGCTCAGCCCAACAGGGGGCAGGGCTGGCTGGCATGTGGTGCTGGGGGATTGAACCGCGGTCCCTGTGCTTTGCTTAAGCTTAGCTTGTTCTAAGTAGGTGCTTTAGACCACTGAGCCATCTCACCAGCCCCAATCAATGCTAAAATCTTAATGTCTGGCTCCAGTCTCTCTGGATGTACTCTGCTGTGACCTCCCCTGGCACTGTAAACCAGGGAAGAACACCTCTTTGCTCCTAGATCCACAACCAGATCCACAATCACTTGCTCCTCCCTTGCAAAGTTTAGCTGAGGGGACACCTCCCTTCTGTAGTGTCCTTCCCTCCTATTCTCAAATACTACCCAGTATCTTGTGGATACCTAACTAGAACCCCTCACTTTCTACCCACTTAAATGTGAGACAAAGACAAAGAGGAATCAGGGATGGAAAAACAAAATAATATTTCAAAAGCTTGCTTATTGAAATTAAAAGTGTAGTGATAATGCCGGAGAGGTCTGGTTGTTGGTTTCTTTTAACTAGGTCTTGATCATTTCTGATATCTTTAACCACTAGGTTTTCTTCCCATGATGCATTGAACTGGCCCTGAGAAGTATGGGGGTGATTTTCAACAAGATTAGATGAGCATCTGTCAAAGTAGAGATGTTCATGAACTTTAGGAGAGTTAATCGCAAGGATAGAACCATGACAATGATGTGCACAGTATGGCTAAAAGGAAAGTGGAGAAGCACAGTAGGTAGCTTTCTTGAGTCCCATTGACAAGCTCTGGCAAGGTCATGGTGTGGCTGCCAAGGAAGCGTGGCAGTATTCACACAGGTAATGGTTCCAGATGAAGAGTAAAAGGGACCTTGAAACTTACATGTTCCCCCTTTTTCTGTTATTCTTTATTCCAAAGAAAAGGTATTACTTGAATAGATTCAGATGAATTTTTGGAATAAAATAAGTGAAACGTTTTACTGGGAGTGTCCAGAAGTCCATTGGGTCCCAACTCATCTGTGCAGTCAGTTTTGTCTCCAGGAGACACAGCTGTCCTGGCAGTCCCCCTCCAGCCTGGGCTCGGAGCTGTGTCCTATGTCATTTCCCCATCACCACCCATTCTCATAGTTCATTAACTTCACTTATCCCCAAAGTGAGCATGCAGTGCAGAACTTCTCGTCCTCCTCCCACTTGCACCCCTTAACACACACATGCACCATTTCCCCCTCTCAATTCTGTCTCACAGACCAAGGCTGTAGCCGGAGCTTCAGCTTAGTAGATAGAGACGTTCCTCATAGTCCATTAGGGGAAAGGGACACTTGGGCTCCAGGATGGAGTGTGAGGTCATGTTTCTCTGTTCCAACATTTTACCCTGCCATTTGAGAGAACCTACCTCAATCTGCTCCACCCAGCCGTGGCCCAACCCAGAAGCACAGTGATCACAGACTTTCCTCTCTAGCAGTAAAGCTCTATTCTATCTCAGGAGAGTGATTTCCCAGCACCAGTGGGTACTTGCCCTCCTGCTCACCTTCCACTTTCTTCCTTTCAGCATGTGGCATGAACGTCCATCACCGGTGCCAGACAAAGGTTGCCAACCTCTGTGGCATAAACCAGAAACTAATGGCGGAAGCACTAGCGATGATTGAGAGCACCCAGCAGGTAGGGAGGGCACTGAGCAGATGAACTCCCCACCCCGTGTCCACTCCAGTCCTCGCTTTGACCTGCAGCAGCCCTACAGCACTTCCTGCGGTGCATTTCCAAGCTCTCACCTCGCACTTACACTTCATCTTCACACCCATACTGCTCCCTTTCAGGTTTTTATTTACTGAATGCATTTCTGTTGTGCAGACTTTTGTAGGGTTTTAAATTTTTATGGAATGAGCAGAGGCAGAAACAAATTCATTAAAGGTATTGAGGATTTATTGCCAGCTCTCTACCCATATATTACAGCTATGTAATACCCCGGGAAAATACTTATTTACTCTAGTAAATTCATCACTGGAATACCCTTAGAACAAAAATCCATGGAAGTTCTTTCCCTGCCATTTATACCTTAGCATTGGCTGAACTCTCATATATAAAAATAAATCCTCTTTAAGACTTGGCACTGTTCCTGTAAGTTACTTTTCCACTGACCTGTTTTATTGGCCATGGAAAGATGTAGCTAGCATGGGAGATTCCAGATAGGCCCCAGAAAAGAGAAGGAGCTAAGTATATTCTGCCGGTTCACCAAATACCACAGAGCCTTGCAAGGTAAGGAATCCTATAAGTGTTGAATAGGAACTTTTGTTGTCCCGAGCATTTAGAAGTTTTAAATAGTTTTTGTTCTCTTGGGCGGTGGACTGAACTAGCCCATCCACAACAAGTGGGTGACCTGACTCTCTGTTTGTAAGTTAGGCTCGCTCCTTGAGAGATTCAGAACACATCTTTCGAGAAGGTCCTGTTGAAATTGGTCTCCCGTGTTCAGTCAAAAATGAAGCAAGGCCACCATGCTTACCAACAACTGGGAAAAAAGGTAATTATTATAGTAGTCTGCTATAGGTAAATGGTGAATCAACTTTTACCTGTGTTCTATATTTTAAGTTCTCAGTTCACCGGGTCGAATAAGAGGTCCTTTTTATTTAACAATTGTAGACCCAACCACCAACTAAGAAGCTCCTACTTCGTAGAAGTGAAACTGAAACAGGCCTCACTGAAAAGCCTTCTGAGACGGGATAAGAGGTGGGATAAAGATAGTGGGATAGATCTGGAGGAAACAGTGGAAATGTTTTCTTAGAATTTTAGAGTATTACTCCCAAGCAATGTTAAATGATTTTACCGAAATAAATCTACCATAAAGCACAGTAATGGGAATGTCACCGAACCTGCTCTTATTCGTAGAGACTTTTCTGGAAATTTGAGAGTAGAAAAGGGCAGAACTACCAGGCCAAAAGCTTTTAACATTTATGACATTCTGCAATTTTATCCAGCCTGCTGTCTGAAAATGTTTCACAGGAGGATGTGAACACCCAATTCTGAGACCGAAATCACCAGACACTATGAGTTACTTTCCTTGGACTTAAGAGAAAATGTGAAAGAATATTTAAGAATAAAACCACTGTGATCATGGAATAAATTTCCCCACCAACAATTTTTGCGTACCTCTTCTGGTATTAAAGCAAGAGATAAATTGACATAAAAATGTTTTAAAAGAAAACTTTGGGTTAGAATTTAGGGAGGCTCACTGAGCAGTGAAGCGCGCCTCATCTCAGCAATGATCAGGGCGGGCAGCATCCTGATGTGAAGGTTACAATGAATAATGCAGTACAGATCTTTACCAATCTGCTGGATTTCATTCTCTCTGCACTCACATTGTAATTGATAGAAATTAGTGCCCCTGGAGGGGTTGTGAGCCAAGCAAACAATTAAGAATTATTTTCCCCTCGAATTTGATTAAATTTTCTATTCATCACTGATCTGACATGATTAAAAGTGCTCATTTATTTTCCATATGTAGTCTTCTGTCGACTGAAATATGTTTCTTAAATTGAGCTCCTCCTGGTCTGTTGGTTAAATAGCAACAGTCCACCAGTCCACAGCCCAAAGGTGGGACTCCCAGACAGAGAAGTACTAAACTATAGACACCTCCCTACCTTCTACCCTGTTATTATAAATGGAGACTCAGAATGAGCAGTGGGGAAAGAAAGAACAGCTGCTGTAATGAGTAATTACTCCACATTCACACTTGACCACTGGCTTGTCTCTTTCAGAGCCTCAGGGAATCTCTTGGGACTCTCCATTGGATGGGATGGATAAAGTGTGCCACCGACCAGAACCTGAACCAAATATAGAAAGACAAACTCTGCACATGAAGCTGAAAATTGATGACTTCATCTTGCACAAAATGCTGGGGAAGGGGAGTTTTGGCAAGGTATGCTACCAAGAAGTAGGAGCCAATGGTCCAGATTCCGGGGGTTACTGACACGCATCCCTGGTAGATGCAACTAAGCTGTTGGAACCAGGGTAGAGATGTGTGGAGAAAGCATTTAGGAGGCTCTCGGGAAACAACAGCCTCTGATTTCTATTCGTTTGCTTTGGGGTGACATGTACCATATCCTAATGAAATTGATGTCTCTGGGTACCAAAGAAACAGGAAAATTCTTTGGCCACTTACTGTTTCATACACATCTTTTGTTTGTTTGTTTTGTTCAGTTTTCTTCTCTTTGCTTCTTCTTTGCATATAGACCCTTACCTTTACTTTATATGTAACTTTTCTTCTAACAAGTATCTTTAGGCTTGTATTCTTTTGCTCGGGCTGCTGTAACAAAATACTGCAGCCTGGGCAATGCAAACAACTGAAATTTATTCTCTTACAAAAATCAGGGTATTGATAGGGTTGTTTCTTCCAGTGTTTTACTCTTTAACTTTTAAGTGGTCCCTTATCCCTCTATCTTTGTATCGTTTTCTTTCTGTGCCTGTCTGCCTAAATTTTCTCTTTTACATGGATGCCAGTCATGATGGATTAATGTCACTCTAATGACCTCATTAACCTTAATTGCTTCTTCACATGCCTCATCTCCAAATATGTTCACATGTTCAAGTACTAGCAGTTAAGACTCCAGCATATGAAGTGAGGGGCATGGAGAGGACATACCACAGGCCTGAAGCTTTAGGAAGTCGTAAGAAAAGTTACATGAAAAAATTCTCCAAAATCCTTCCTGCCACACACTCAGGCTATGAGCTGTCTGTGTTACTCACGGAGGATAAGTGAAGGAGGAGCAAATGGGAAGGCGAACAAAGAAGAAAAAAGAGATGAGAAAGAAACAGACATCATTTCATAAACACCAGTGACAGCTGAGAAGTTTCAAAGCAGCGTTGTGTAAGGAAAGATGATGCAGAATGTGTAGACTTTTAAGTTATTTTAGATATTAAGAGTGTGTTAACAGAGCTCCTAGCTACTTCACACTCATAGATGCAGTTCTTTGGAAAGACTTACTCAAGGACTACTGTCCCGTGAATCTGTGCATCCAAAGCCAGTGCTGTGCTGAGCGCCTGCTCGCCATACTTTGGCAGGAACACTGACTCAGCTAATTTAATAATAAACCAAGATACCATGGAGCATCTACCAAGATGAATAATATCGTGCTCTAAAAGTCTTGGGTTTAAACACTAACACATTACCTTTCAACAAAATCTACTCCACCCTCCAAACTATAGCTGAGACCCATGAATTGTTTTAGTTCATTTCCACAGTAACGTGAACCACATCAGGCTCATTTGGTTTTAATCTGGGTGTAATAGGCAATTTTACAGCCAGTCTTTATTATAATTTAGCAGCAATTAGTGTGTAATTATAACCTGTTACCAAAAATTGAAAGCACATTATATAGGTAGAAATTGCCTTTTCAGGTTCTTTAGTTTATGGCTGGTTTTAGGGTGTTTTACTGAAAGAAGCAATTACCAAACACGTACTTTTGTTAATGGAATGTTTATCTTTCTTTTCTCCCATGTGAATTTCTACATTTGAACAAAGTTAATGGAAAAGATGCTAAACCTGTAATCCCAGCACTTGGGAGGCTGAGGCAGGAGGATCACTGTGAGTTCAAGGCCAGTCTAAACTTCATAGCAAGACCCTACCTCAAAAAAAGGGAAAAGAATACAAGCCATAGTAAATATTCCAGGGGGCAGCTTGGAACTCTATCCACCACGTTAGGTCCAAAGCAGAATGCACATTTCCATGGGGGCCTTGGGCTGTGCCCACTGAAAGGACAGGAGGAGGACACACTGAAGCAAAATAGAATGGCTCCATTTCCCTTTGCACAACACTCAGTGGTCTTTTGAGAAGACTCCCACACTTGTGTTTCCTGTCTTTTCACTCTGCATAGGAAGTTCGGATCTTCCTCAAATGGTAGCCTTCTTGCTCTTGCTTGAAATTTACTTTCAAGCCTAGGAGAACAAATTGCATGTTGTCTAGGGAAATGAACACCACTCATTTGCCTGGCATGATCTAAGTGCCTCCTACTAGTTCAGCTACCACGGACTCATGTAATAGCGTTTTGAATCTACACACTCCTATTTGCATTGCTAGTACTGGTTTAATATCACTGACTTCCACACTTGCTAAAAGTCAACAGTAGAGATAAATTACAAGCGGTCTATTTTTTAATTTTATTTTTAATTATTTGTTTATCTTTTGCAGTACCAGATTTTGAACTTCTGACCATACGCTTGCCAGACAGGCACTTATACTGCTGAGCTATATCCCTGGCCCATCCTTTTTTATTTTATGAAAAAATAAAACAAATATTCATAACCAAATAGAAAATAGCCATAGTTATCATGCTGTATATCATTATCTTGAAAATAATTGCTCTGTACAAGACATAAACCAAAAAATCCTTACCAAAAAAAAAAAAAAAAAAAACCCAGACAATAGCACAAACTTTATTTTCAGCAAACTAAGATAAGCTGGTAGTATAAGTGAAACTCAAAAAGAAAGATAAACAAGGTATTTGAAGGATGGATGGACACAACTTGAGTACATGATACCTAGTGACACACTTAGATCAGACACACACTCTAATATCCCAAGTTTTCTCTTACATGAGAACTATATATATATATATATATATATATATATACAAATAAAAAACAAAATAGAATAGAGATAAATAGGAAGTAGGAGACCCTCAAATGCTGCCCCAAGCCACATAGTCTGTTTTAAAAATATTTCAATGACAAGTATTCTTAATTCTTATTTAGAGAGCCTTTTGTAGCTTACAGGTCACATTCCCATTGGCATCCCATTTGACTTTTAGGATTGTCATGTAAATCAGAGAGTGTAGCAGTATTTATCCATTCTCATGTACGAAAATGGAGCCCGTAAAAGTCAATTGCTTTGTCCACATGTCTGTAGCTAGCCAACACTGTGAAGTGCTACCAGCACTGAAATTTTCAGAGCTGGAATGCCATTCTAGCACTGCCTGGAATTCTCTGCTGCATCATATGAAAATCTAGAGCCACTGGGGGTCATCTGACCTCCAGTGACATAAGACACATGAAATCAAGTGGGAAAATAAACGTTACACTTAATTCTTCCACTGAGTCATTCTAAAATTTCAAGCTAGTTATTTTACTTTCTGAAATCAAGGTGGGAGGGATGGTATTATTAGAAGCTAAGTGTTAAGAGCAATATTGAGAGCTAAAATTTAGATAATAAAATTAGATAGCACACATGAGTACAAAGCAGACTGGCTGACATATAGTTACTCTTAAAATTGTTTGTTTTTATGTCATCAGATGAAATAGTATCTACTTATTAGTATGTCAGGAAAACTATAACCTTCAAGTTTTTCTTTTTACCTTGCAAAACTGGTTGAAATGTAAAGCTAAGTTTCTGCACTTTATCAGTAATATTTAAAGTTCAGTACTTCCCTTCAGTGTGTATTTTTTTCTCATTGAATTTTTATTATGCATGTAGGTCCCTGGAGAGCCAGAGCATACCTTTTTAAATAGAATTTTTCTTGCATTGAGAATAATCATCTAATTACATAATAATTTCAAGAAACTCTTGCAAAGGTACAAGGACCATATGAAACTGTTATGTAATACCCTAGACCAATTAGATGTCCCATTCCACATCAGTAACATCCTACCTAGGAAGGAGAAAGCTCCCTTTTGCCCACCCAGAAGGGACCTCTCTAAGCCACTTTGCCTCAGTTTGTTCTTTTTCTTTAGAGTAGGAACCCAAATTCTAAAATAAAATTACTTCTTCTTCTTTCTAGGTCTTCCTTGCTGAGTTCAAGAAAACCAATCAGTTTTTTGCCATAAAAGCTTTAAAGAAAGATGTGGTTTTGATGGACGACGATGTTGAATGTACCATGGTAGAGAAGAGAGTCCTGTCCTTGGCCTGGGAACATCCATTTCTAACGCACATGTTCTGTACATTCCAGACCAAGGTATGGCTTCTGCTCTAGTGCCCTTCCTGCCACCTCCAAACTGCCCCAAGCGTCTGTCAGTGAGCTTCCTTATACACACAAACCACTGTCCCTGTTTTTATCTTACTACTTTTCAGCCTACTTTCAATGCTTCTATCCATTCATCCATTTATCCGTCCAAAAGAGTTTCATCTCCTTTAACCACCGTGGGAATATTACTTAGAATGTTTTAATGGAGTCCACTGAGAGAGACTTTTACTTCTAGGTCTATTGGTTGATTTACAAAATTTAACACAGCAAAACCACCACGGTTCTAAGCAGTTGGTGACTTGAAGGGAGAAATAGGAACTTCTCTATTCTTCTACCTTATGTGTATGTAAAGAGACAAAAGTTGGAAATAGATTAAACGACATATGCTCTGTTGCTTTCCTTTCAAGTACCAGCAGAAAAGGCAGCCCATGCATGGACTGCATCACTGGGTCAGCCGGCCCTCTGGGCGAGGCACTTCTCCTTCTGCTCTTCTTGTCAAACGGTGCAGTCACTCTCCTTAAGAAAATACTGTAAATAGCTTAGGTGTGACTCAGTTTACTCAGAGAATTTGGAAAATGCTTGTAAGCAGTTATAAGAAAAAATCATTTATACTCCTATCACTATTAGTACTTTGAAATTTATCCTTCTAGATTTTTCACTTCTATGAATTTCACTGAATACATCAACCCACTACAAATATATACCATTCTGTAGTTGCTTTCTAAACTTTCTATTATATTCATTTTCTAATATCTGTGAACGTTCTTCTACAATATAGGTTATCAATCTGAAATTGGTTTTGTTCTGACTTAAATAACAGTGAAATGGACGTTCTCATGGATCACTGTTCGTGCAAGAGCATTATGATTTTTCTTCCCTAATTTTTCTTACCTTCACTCTATTCCCATCATACAAAGCCTGGAATAATAAGCATACCCATGTGGGACCCTGGCTTCAGGTCTGAAGGGCACAAAGCATGGACTGTCCCCCTTTTTCGTGTCATAGCATGAGCCGCAGAGGGCCTCTGAGGTGTTTTCAGCCACAGAAAGAACTAAGGGGAATCGCGCAGGAGAAGTAGATGGTACCCTGGGTCCCTTCACTGTTTCTGCAGTCCCACTAGATTCTTAACAGGTGTTTTGCTGTGCAAATATATGAATAATCCATTTACTTAAAAAGAGAAAAAGGCCAGGACAAAGTGTCAAGCATATACTATATTAAAAGTACTGCGCAACATACAGAAACACATGAAACAACTCCACACTGAAGATCTGCATGCTCCAGTAAGAGAGGCGAGGTCCATCCATTTAGAAATTAGTCTGAAGAGGCAAAAAGAACATTAAGTATGTAAGGTGTGGGCTTTAGGAAAAACATAAAAGAGAGAAGACAGAGTGCAGAGAGAAAATAGGCTTATTTTCTAAAGCAGGAATAAACCTGGAGTTTCTGGTTATGAGAGAAAGTTCTACTAGAAACTTCCTGCTGGGCATAATTATAAACACTTTTTGGTCTGGATAGTGTAGATATATCACGTAAAGTCATAGTGTTAGATTTTGTCCCCACCTCTCCTAGATCAAAGTGTTTTCCCAATTCTCACAGGTCAGATTTACTAGGTAACTTGGGGCTGCTTATGTTCTCGTTATTTCCCGCAGAATATTGTGAAGCTTGTAGAAAACTGCTGCACATGTCATTCTAGGCTGGTAGGAACAACCAAGCAAATCCAAGCCTAACTTGACATCTTTTTCCACTATTGTGTGCATGTAATGTATGTGTGTACATATATTGTGGGTATGACTGTTTTCCTATCTCATGAGGCAGGTTATTAGGAATCACACTTTGTAGAAAGTGAGTGGATTCCCTTCTCCTGTTTAACAGAGCCTTTGACCTTATTTGTTTCTCTCCCTCTTAAGGGAAATACTCTTAAGGCTCTATGCAATTATGATATATTAACAAGACCAGAGACACCAGTGTGTTAGTAGCACTCACTACAAGAGAGTGGAAGAAAGGTGGCCCCGATAATGCATATCAAATATAACTGTGAGTGGTTCAGCACTTAGAGAGAAAGGGAGGGAAGGAAAGTGAGGGGAGGGGAGGGGAGGGGAGGGGAAGG
>NW_004524647.1:9851254-9858615 GCF_000260255.1 Octodon degus | reverse complement strand
AAGGAAAGGAAAGGAGGTTTGCATTACATGTTGCCAAGGATTCTTGAATTTGCATTGTTGCTTTTGAGATGTTTTGACTTATTATTCAGACCTTGCATGTCAAAGTAACTGATTAAATACCCCAAGTGAATGTAAAAACCAATATCAGAGAGAGAATCAGCTCTGGGAACATCTGAGGACAGGCTTTTTTGAAAGGACTGTTATCTTTGTACACTAGCAAAGGCAGTAGATAAGATAAATTAGCCATTTACTTCTCTAGGCAATTGTTATTTTTCAAAGAAAGTTATTCATTGGCTTTCTATCTCCAAGGAAAGCACCTTATGAACATCAGAGTATTCAATTGTGTCAGAGTATCGGAAGCTTATTCACTCATTATTTGTCAGAAGTGTGTGGATTAAATAATTTGACATTCTTAAAAGTCATATGTGAGGGATATGTGACCTGTTGCAAGATGAAAATACTCAGTCTGATCAAAATATGTGGTGAATAGTTTCTTTTTAAAAAATTTCTGTACGGCAGTAAAAGGCACGTTACCACTAACACTCCTCACTTTGAATGCATTTATCCAGCCCGTTGTCTTCTGGAGCAGCTGTGGAAGTCCTCTTTGGGGTCTTTAGGGGAGCTATAAAGGCTGCTTTGGCATCCTCAATTATGCAGCGCATTTCCTGCTTCTGATCATCTTGACTTGGGAGAACAGCCAGCAGCTGTACAGCACCAGATTTGGTAAATAAGGTAGATGAGGACTCATGCTAATGCTTTCATTTGAAAGAAAGTTTCATAAATAGTTGATCAATAAGAGGTGATCAGAACTGGTGAATATTTAAATGTTTTAAATGCATTCCAGTAAAAACCATTGCCATTGATGCCCTTCAAGACATTCAAAGTACTCTTCCCTTCAAACACACTTATCCCATCATTCCTGTCAGTGTCTCTTTCACAATAACGTTTTTCTTAATGTAAACATGCATAGTATTTTTCAATTGCTCTTTGCATGGTAAAGAACTTTAAGAAGCCCTCTATTCATTAAGAGAATGCAGGGCTAGGGAGATGGCTCAGTAGGATAAGTGCTTGACTGGCAAACGCAAGGATCTGAGTTCAATCCCCAGTTCCGCAAAAAAAAAAAAAAAAAGGAGACTGTAACCATATATCTATCCCAACCACCTTGAATACACAGTTTGTAGATAGGATATCAAGTCCGCATCTTGTACAGCAATTAACCATAGAAAGAATGTATGCAATGTGTTAATTATTGGAACTGTCCTACAAATTTGGTTTGAAACTGTCTCATTGCTATTTGTTTCTCAATAAAATTATGGGAAAAAAAAAGAAGAAGAAGCTCCAGGGAGTGGAGGAGCTGTCCACTTGGGCGAGGATGTTTGGCCCCAGCTCTGCTGTTGGCCAGTAGGTTTCTGCAGCTACCTGCCCCTCCTGCCCAGGATGGAGCAAGAGTGACTATGCAGCGCTTGCCACCTGCAAACCTGATTCCCCTTAAGAAAGCACAGCTCAAGCCCCAGGTGTGCAGAGAGCCTGCAAAACCCGGACCTGAATGCAAGTGCAGCTCAAAGCGTTTTCCAAGTTAATTCTCCCAGAGCAACATAAAAGAAAAAAAAGATGAATCTTAAAAAAAAAAAAAAAAATGACTTTGTGTCATGTCACTCTGCTCTGATATGATCCACTGGGGTCAGAATCTAAAGCAGATCAGCATTTGAAGGGTTGTTACTGTCTTCACTGGAGGAAGACTGGCTTTCCCCTTTTTATTTTCACTTTTTTGTTGTTGTTGTTTTTGGTACCAGAAATCGAACTCAGGACCTCGTGCTTCCCAGGAAGGCACCATGCCGCTGAGCTGTCTCACTGGCCCTCACTAACATCTCTGTGTTCTCCCTTAGCATTTACAGTGTCCGTGCTTCACGTGGAGGTCCACAGGCTTCTAAGTGCACACGTCTCCCAGTGTCCACTTCAGTGTGAATATAACTGACTGGGCACCACAGATTTTTAAAATGTTCAACACTTTTTTCATAATTTACATTTTATGAAGTAAACTACAGGGGAGAAAGTCACTGTAAAGTTTTCCTACAGGAATAAGTGTCATAAATCTTTTTTAACTGAATTCATTAAGACAGGAATTTAAAAATTGGAAAAAATTAAACACAAAATTTTGAAACCCCATTTTACAAATTTATTTCCAAAGTTACTGTTAAATTAACAGCACAGGGGAGATAGCTCAGTAGAATAAGTGTTTGCCTGGCAAGCGCAAGGTCCTGAGTTCTATCCCCAGTACTGCAAAAAAATAAAATAAAATAAAAAATAAAAGAGAATACTAAATTAATTTAGCAAGTTCTTAGAGACCTGCTCTTCAAATATTCTGTATTTTCTCACAAAGATACCAGATTTAAGAGTTGTTTATGTGTAAATTACAAAGCTATTATTTTTTATATGCAACTCTCTTTAGTATATAAA
Organism: Octodon degus; assembly: GCF_000260255.1. NCBI lineage: Eukaryota > Metazoa > Chordata > Mammalia > Rodentia > Octodontidae > Octodon > Octodon degus. The sequence continues at coordinate 9,856,158 of NW_004524647.1, read as the reverse complement.
AGAAAAAAGACTCACCTAACGTGAAAAATAATGTTATAGCTTCTTCGTTTTAAGGAACTTTGAATATATCCTCTCATTTAACGTTGATAATCTTGACAAAGTGTAGTTAGTACTCACATTCTGCCCATGGAAAACTGAGTTTCTTCAGAAATAGCAGCTTGCCTACAATTGCTGAGCTTATTGTTTACCAGTTGTGTGTGTCCAGATACGGCCTCCTCTGTACCCACGCTGGACCAGCACCCTAGTGACATGGCCACTATAGTAACTAAATGTCCACCTACAAGAAAGAAAAACCAGGGGCCTGGGAGATGGCTCAGTAGAATAAGCACTTCCCTGGCAAGCACAAGGGTCTGAGTTCAATCCCCGGTTCCGGAAAAAAGAAACTAAAGAAAAGCCACTTTGAGCAGCCACATCCCTCTCCTCTTCATAATGCTAGGGTAAAAGAAAGATCAGTTCAAATAGCCAGTTTCTGTGCTCTATCTCTGATCAAACTATTTCAAAGAAGAGGATTTAATTTCAAAATGAGTTTGGAAAAGATGGACTTAACACTCAGAATATTATGGAGCTTTTGTAAAATTATTTTTTTCTTAAACATTGCAAGCATCTGGTCTTCTGAGCAATCGCTGAAAACAACAACATACAAAGAACAACTATTGCTGAACATCTGAAAGAAAATTGAATGTGAAGTAAGACTTCCACTAATTTGTCTCTTCAATTCTAAAAAGTCCTACAGTCAAGTATTCCCAAGAAATTGTAACTTAAGATATGTTACAAGAAACAGTGAGATAGCTCAGTGTACTAAGCACCTGGTTAGGCAAGCACAAGGACCAGGGTTTGATCCCCAGCACCACGTGCTGCACTAGCCCCACCCCCAGGGACACTGGGCAAGCCACTAAGACCAGGCACACACCTATAAACCCACCGCTGGGGAGGCTGAAAACAGGAGCATCACTATTCTGAGCTGCGTAGTGAGACCCTGTACTAAGTACATTAAAAAAAAAAAAAAGAAGAAGAAGAAGTGCTATAATTTCCCACCTAAAAGAAGTTCCTGGTTGTAGAGACCATCTCTAAGTCCTTTCTCAGGGTGAATTTGAGGGAAAGCAGCAGTGGGTTTTGTAGAACTCTATACCTCAGTTTCCTTATGGGAGGTAGATGCTGGTGTCCATGGATTTACGCCATGACCCCTGCCTTTTGCGCTTCCTAGCCTGAGCAATTGAACATTCTTTGTCAGTCTTGCTTTGAAATTTCTCTTTCATGAAAAAGAAAACTGAGTTTCACTTTCTATTTATGGGACACACAAAAAGCTGCACTTCCGGTGATGGCTTCGGGCTATGAGTTAATGCCCTTTCAGTAAGTCTCTCCACATTTCTGTGTGACATTGGTTCTCCTTTTATGCCTCAGAAAGGACAATATTTTTTTAAAAAACTAGCACTTGTAGAGAAGTTTAAATCTTTTCTGGAGAAAGTACCATCTTAACTGCAAGGTATTATTTGAAATAAAGGAAAAATTCCTTTATTACCAGTATTTGATATTTATAATATTTGAAAAGCAAAATCCATTTAAGATTGCCAGGTGTTTAATTTGAAGCATTCTATTCAGAAAATGCTTCATTCATAGCTCTCAAAAACACTTTAGAGCATAAGCCCTCTAGTTGAGTTAGGGACTCTCGCCATTGTAACAATTTTAGCAAGGAAAAGAAAAAAGCCACACAAACCACATCCTTCAAAAGAGTTGGCCCTGCGCAAAGACCAAGGCTAACCTCTCATGCTGCCCTCATTTATAGTAACTGATAATAAGCCTCTTTTCTTTAAGGTGCTGGGGCAAGTTGTTGTTTTAGAAATTGTGAATCACTTGGATATACGTCAGATCCCCAGCCCCGCGTAACATAATTATGATTCAGCAGATAGATTTACAGTAAATTTACAAAACTTAGTAGATTAGAACCAACTTATGGTAAATTGTTGTTGCACCCACAGAATTTGCTGAAGATGTTATGTCCAAAGCCATAGACAATAATGTGGCATTAGGGAATGTATTCAGGTATTTTTCAGCTTGTAAAAAAAAATACTTTTGGTGCATGTGAGAAGTCACAAGCTCCTACATGCCTGCTTTTTAAACTCAAATAGTTTCTCACTTTTATGTGCCTCTCATGCTTCTTCATGGTTCATGGCCCCAAGTGGTCAGTCTGTTCTTTTGTCAGCCCCGTAAGTATTGTCACCAGCTTCCCACTGGCTTGAGCATTGTGCATGTCCTTTTAGAGAGTCCAAAAGGGACGTGCCTTTCTGTGGATCATGTCTGCCTCCCTTTTGAGCATTCTGAAAAACTACTTACTCTGCAATCACTTCCTAACCTACTATGTGATTAACAAGCAAATTGCATAATATGGATATGATTCATAAAGAGACGATTTATATTAGAGATTAGATGAAACAGGACAGTACAAGATTTTATCAAGTGATTGAAGACAGTGAGGAATTAGTCAGCTCTCCCATGGCTGGGACAAAATACCCAATATCCACAACTTAAAGAGGAGGTTTAACTGGGCCCACAGTTTCAGGGCACTCAGTCCACGTTTAGCTGACTCTGGGCAGCTAACATAGTGGACGTGGCTGAAGGATGTAGCGGAACAAACCTGTCCAGCCATGACCGGGAAGCAGAGCAAGGCCACAGCGCCAAGAGGAAGGGGCCAGGGGCCAAAGGGGAGGAGGGCAGGGACCAGGGTGATACCTTCATGCTCATCCAGATGTACCAGAGTGTACTTCACTAATCCCGTAGCCATTTCTTAGTCCAGTCAAGTTGGCACAACGTGATTTATGGTGATGGCTGCATAACTTAGAACTTCCAGGTTGCTCATTTCTGTCCAGAATTTTTTAAACATTTCAAATGACAATTAACTGTGGCTGACCAGAAGCACTGAAAATGAAAGCTTAGACAAAGGGGGACTGCTGCTATATGATAAAAAGCATACAGCAGTTTAAAATATATTGCTCCCAGTAATAATTCTTAACATGGACACTAAGGACTAGGGACATAGCTGTGTGGTAGAGCACTTGCTTCACATGTGTGAGGCCCTGAGTTCAGTCTCCACTATCAAACACATACATACAATAATAATAATAATAATAATAATAATAACAATAAAATTAGGCCTTAGACACAATTCATTTTTACATTTGAGATTGTTATAGTGCACATCTTACCATAGAAGTAAATGAGGAAGTACTAAATGTGAGATTCTCCTGTTGAAACTGGGAAGATATGAAAATTGGAACCAAACTACTAAGGAGGTTCAAGTATAGTCCAAGTCAAAGAAAAGTGCAACCCTTTGGACACAAACAGAAGACAGGGGAAAGTAGCAGACAGGAACTCTTAGGGAAGTAAAAGGAACACCAGAAGAGTTAGGATTATTAGAAACCAGGAAGAAAAAGAATTTCAGGAAACAAAGTACCACCTATTCAGATTGGGGAAGATGCTGACAGTCAAGAGTAGAGAGTTGACTATGTTGTCTGAAAAGGCACTCTCCTATAATCTCAGTGGTTGGGAGGCTGAAAGCAGGATTATCACTATGAGTCTGATCTGTGTAGTGAAACACTTTAGACCCTATACTAAATGCAGAAAAAAAAGTTTTGTAATTGCATGCTTAGGTATCTTCTCAAAAGAAATTATAGAATCTTGAAAAGAGTTGCAAAACAATACTCATAGAAATTTTTCTCAGAATATCCCAAAGTTGAAAATGACTATGTCACCAGGCGTGTTGGTGCATGCTTGTAATCCCAGGACTTGTGATGCTGAGGCAAGAGGATCACTGTGAGTTTGAGGCCAGCCTGAGCTATACAGTGAGTACCCGTCTCTAAAGAAAAAAACAAACAAACAAAACCAATATCTGTCAGTAAGTATATGTATATATAAATATATGACACATTCATACAAGGAAATACTACTATTCAATAAGAAGGAATGAATTGTTGGTATGTAAAACAAGAAACTCCAAAATATCAACTGTATGCTTAAAATCTGTATTTCATTGCATACAGACATCACTGTTTTAAAGAAATAAATATAGGGCCTGGAGAGATAGTTCAGTAGAATAAGCACTTGCCTAGCAAGCACACGGGCCTGAGTTTAATCCCCGGTTCTGCCAAAAAAAATTTTTTTTAAAAAGAAATAAATATATACAATCTTAAAAAAAAAAAAAAAGAGCAGAATACTGCAGATGGCAAAGTAGTAGGGAGTGAGTTTGGGCAAACAGATCAGGATTTTCACAGAAATCTTCAAGGAGGTGTGTTTTAGATGATAGAAATTTGTCAACATCAGAGGGCTGAAGGGAGGAAAGTCATGAGAAATATTTAATATTCAGAAGAAAGTAGAAGAAAAATGAGGCTGTCTATACAATGGGTAGCCACCCAGATTGGCTTCTTTCATTTAGAAATACACATGTGAAGTTCATCTGTGTTTTCTTATGGTTTAACAACCAATTTCTTTTCATTGCTGACAAATATTCCATTGCACCAGTTTGTTTACTCCTTTACCCATGAAAGTACATTGTGTTTGCTTACAATAGGTAATTGGTCTTGTTATACACGTTTTTTGTTTCTAATGATACTCTATGAACAACAATTTTTGGAGGAGAAGAAAGGTGTCGTAGAGGTTGTCAGTTCCACCTGAGATCCCCTAATTTGGCTGCTAAGGAAACTGAGTTCCAGAGAATAGCCTCGCTGCTCAGTCTGCTGTTCTTCTCTCCTGGCAATGCAAAACAACTAATAAATTTCCCATTCCAAGAAACCTATGCACCCAGTTCGACTCACAACTCATTTATGAGACTACCCTTTACCTGTCATCTTAGGTCCAAGCCAGAGGGGTCTTCCCAGCCTCTAGCCATACCCCTCACAATGGACCTAAATGGT
>NW_004524647.1:9820182-9850699 GCF_000260255.1 Octodon degus | reverse complement strand
AAAAAAAAAAAATCCTATGAAGGTATAGTTCTGGACATAGGAACATAGGACACATGTGATAGAGTAGTCAGTGAGTTTGATTTATGACACCATTTGGACCTCTGTTTTTTCTCTTGCTGCACACTTTTCATGTACTGGTCCTGTCCTTGCTCTATGATGATGCTTAACATCTTCTCTGTGTAATAAAATAATAGCAACACATTATTAAAGTTAAGATGTATGGAACCTTTGATACATGCCAGGCACAGGGCTGAATATTTTATGTGGATTACTTCTTTTTAATGTTAGATATGCATATGGCTCCCCTTTTTTCCTCTGGGTGGGTATCCCAGCTAGTTCTACTGGATGTCATGGGATACATCCCAAAGTATGGTTGAATTCTTTTCTCTTCTCTCCATATTGCTTGTCTATAATCTTGACTATTACAGCATTTCTTATATACATTTCACATATGATATTGTAAGAAGAGTAATAGTGTACTTAGATATTTTGTAATAAATATATTGATCCTAATTTTATTTCTTCAGATCTATGATGCTTCTTTTATATAAAATTTATTGTAGCTGGGCATAATAGTGTACACCTATAATCCAAGCTACTTAGAAGGCTGATTTAGGAGGATTTGAAGTTCAAAACCAGCCTGGACAATGATTGAAACCATGTCTCAAAATAGAACTTCCAAGCTGGGCAAGGTGGTGCATGCCTGTAATCCCAGCATTCGGGAAGCCGTGGCAGGAGGATTGCCTGAGCTGGAGATCAGCCTGGGTTACAAGTGAGCTCAGGTCTATCCGAACTGCCTAGAAATATTGTCTCAAAAAAGAAAAAAAAGTATAAATAAATGTATAAAACTTTTAAGGAGGCTGAGAATGTAGCATAGTGGTAGAACTCTTGCTTAGCTTACAAGAGGCCCTGGATTCAATCTCCAATTCTGCAATAGACATATATTATTAGTTAGTTAGTTAGTTAGTTAGTTAGTTAGTATAGAGATAGAGAGACAGACAGATAGAGAAAGTAGAGGTAGTGATGTAGCACTGACACAAATCTTTTTTAAAAAATTTTTAAATTTTATTTTAGTTTAGTTTGAAAAGTAAAAAAAAAAAGCAAAACAAAAATCAGAAAGAAAGACAGAAACATGGTAACATAGAACGATACATACGTTACAGATTTTCAAAACAAGAATAGCTTATTAACAATGCCTGGCATATTATCTATTTTTATCTTCAAATCTGTTGCTCAGATTAACAGATATAGTTATGTAAGATTGGACTTATGATTGCATATTACCACTTGCTTTCAAGAAACCTTAAATTTTTGTTCTTGTCTCTTTTTATTTTCTTTTTTTACCTTTTTAAAAAATGATACATATATCTTTGAAGAAATAAAAATAAAAATACCTAGAAAAGCATAACTGCAATTATTTTTTTCCTTCTTTTCCCACCCTGTTTTTCTGGAGATGGAGTCTATATTTATAGCCTTGGTTCTCCATCCATTTTCAAAATTAATTTTCACTGACTTGAAACACGTCTTTTTTTATTTTTTTTGGTACTGGGAGTCAAACTCACCATCTCATGTTCTAGGCAAGCGCTGTTCCGCTGAGCTATATCCCCAGTGAAAAAATCATTAATTTCTTTAATCCTATAAAGCTGTCATTTATCCCATGTTCACTTGGCAACTGTTCCATTGTGACTGACTACATTTTCTATGTTCTCTCTTTTATTTGAAAACTTTAGTCAATGTAAGAATGAAGTGTGGAAGTGAAAGGTTCTACACTAATTTAATTTTAGAATATTTTAAATAACTTTCTACATTCAGAAACTCCTTTACTAATTCTAGAATATTCACGAAATAGTCTATGTCTCCTCTAAGGAAACATCTTATGTTGCACATATTTTGACAGCTTCAGGACCTTTATTTTTTCTAAATGATATTTGTGTATGCCACATAGTCCTGTGATAATTAGACAACTTATTTTGCTGTCTGTCACGTCTATCTTATATTTAATCATCTTTCCTTTACATTACAACATAAATTTCTATTTTAATAATGCTTCCCCTCTTAGATCTTTCTGTTATTTTGATCCCTTTTTGAAGAATTATTGTATTTGTATTAGTGTGATTAAAAGTAACGAATATGTTAAAATCCAAATATTTATTTTTAAAGCTGATTTTACATCTGACTAGATGGTTCTTCTTCTCTGTACCTGGTTATGTTTTCTTTACAGCATTTACGTATGATAAGTTTCAACTTAAGTGAAATAAAAGGGAGAGCACCTGACCTCACTTCCAACACTGAATCCAAGTCTCTGTGTCAGCACTACAAATGACAACGGTCATGTGACCCTATCAGTGAACCAAAGCCACATTCAGAACCCTATTTGATGTTGTCACTCGCTGTAGTGTTAGGAGCTAGCGTTTTCTTGTACTTTAGAGAACTTAACTGTAGCCTAAATCTGAACATGAATTTATAACCCTCCTTGCAAATATTACAAATCATTTAAGCATACGGTGATAGGAAAGAAAGAAAAGAAAAACACTTGCTTATAATTCTAAGAAGTAGAATTTATTAAAAAAATTAAGTATAAAATATAATATCAAAATATACTTAAAAATCCAAAGATACACAAAAGTATTCTAAAAGGATTAAATCCTTGTAGTCAAGGGGTCCCAGAGGGAGGATTTTTTAGCATCTCCTTTCATCTTTCTTTCTTTGCAAGTTCACAGCAGTGATAATTTAGTAACTTTAAAAGGTTAAAGAGAGTAGGTCATTTTCCCATCCAACCCATGCTCCTGAAGACTTGCCTTTGATGCTGAAATGCCGTCTGTGCCCAGGGCTCTTCTGTGCTAGTGGAGATACATCACTCAATGTGCATAGGCATGAATATTGTATTTAAGAACTGTTATATTATTAAATATAATAACGACATCTGACATTTATAGGGCATTTACTATGTGCCCCGCCACGTTCTGGGCACATCAGGTATTTTAATGCATTCAATCTTCATAGTAACCCTATGCAGTAGACATTGTTATTGTCCCTAGTTGAAGAGGAGGGGCATGGAGGGAGCCCCAAGGGAATGAACAACCCACTGAAGGTCAAACAGCTATTAAGTAGGGGAGCCAGGGTTTTGCTACACTACCTCTCCTCAGAGACCTAACCACATCAAGAACAATTTTAAAATTCATGAAAGAGTTCTATTTGTACTTCTGTTGTGAAGGAAAATAATTTGTTAGTTAAGGCAAGAAGAGTCCTATGGGACAATTAAGGCAGTAAATTCCAACTGAGCCCAAGTCCCTGTTGCAAGGTACAGACTTCAAGAAATTCAGAAGCATTATTTCTGACACACACTAATGAATCAGTGGAAGGTAGTGAATTTTACTAATTAGTGTTCACAGTAGAAATATAAACAAGTGCTAATGAATGCATCTGCTGGTTTTCAGAGAATCGCCGTGCTCTGGGTCCCTCTTCTTCATTCTTATTCTCTTTCTCTTGGTAAGAAAAGTACACCAATCTGTTATTTTTTTTAGTAATACATCCTTATTAAAAAGCAAAAAGCATGTTTTCCTAGGGGGATTTCATTTATAACTCAATATATTAAGAATTTTAAAAAGAGACTAGATTCTAAATTACCTTCTAAACACCAGCAAACCTCCAAACCTTAGCATTAGTGGCCGCACTGTTGTGGGGTGTGCAAGTTTCATATGCCTGGCAGGACACTGTCCTGATGCTAAGCTACAACTACAAGTCCTGTCCCTACCTAAGAACCCTGTTAGCTGCCAAGCACGTGATTGGGCAGCCCTGCCCAGTTCTGGGATCCTCACCAAAGCACCAAGATTTCCCTCTTCTTATAGAGAGCAAATGTCAGAAGGGTGGCCTTGCAGCTTGCTTTAGGGGACAGCCCTAGCAGTGGTCTGTGCATCCCCCTTCTTTCAAGCAGTCTCAGGAGTGCACACCTTCAGTAGTAATCCACACCCCAAAGGGATTCTCCATCTCTACTCACACAAGCCAGCCCACAGTGTGTAGACAGTGTGACACAAAGGCAGAAGCCCAGACAGACGCCAGGACAGTGGGCTACAGTTAAATCAGAGTGATTGAAACATTTGGTCCTGTAAACTACTGAAGTTTGAAAATTGACTCTTCCACATTTTTTGATTCATGAACTACTTTGCACTTTTTATTCTTAACTACAATTTTAACTCTTTCCCTTACTTTCACAAGTACAGATCACCGAATTGTTATATAGGTCCTTAGCAGAAAATGAATAATAGAAGAATTTGAGTTTTAGAGTCAACTGAAGTGATATCTCATATTTTTAGAAGTACAAAAGAAAACAAAATAATATAGTCGCATCAGCCAAGTGAAGAAAAGTATTTGTGGAAACTCTGAGAAATATACTACCTAAAATGCAAATGCACAGAATTTTCCCCAAATATACCAGACTATTTTGACAGTGCTTCATGTATATATTTAAATAATTTTGCAAAACTCATTTGCATTTTAAAGCACCAATAAAATAGTCAAAAATTAGCCACAGAGGTTTAAATACACATCTATCAACAGGATATTGACATGGATTATTCTTTTCAGTCAGTGTGGGAAAATCCAGCAGAGCAGTGAATACCTGTGGCTCTCTCATGTCATAATTTTATCAGAGCAGCACATATGCTGTGGTTATATTTTTGTAAACTGGAAAGTTGATAAATGTCATTGAGTTGTGCTTTGAGCATTTTTCTGTTAGCCAAGGCACCTGAGCGTTACCCAGTCCATCCCCACTTCCAAAATCCCTGATGTAAGTGTGCAGTCCACCTCCAGCTGGAACCAATTCATCCCCAGGATAGAAAGAGCTCAGGGTCTTATTGTTCTACTAATCAATGCAGTGGACAGTGGAAGGACAAGAGACATACTCCGAAAATCAGGCACAGTGGTAGTAGGAAGCTTTGTAGGAATGTTTGCCTAACAAATCAGTATGTTTGATTTAACATAAACAGGTTTGGCAAAATTTTAGTGTGTTTTCCCCCGAAGGGATCTTACTGAGCAAAGAAACCTTTCTAATGTAAAATTCACTTATCCAGAGAACCGCTTGACCAAAAGCCATGTCTGTGCTTCCTAAAAAAGTAGGTGGGTCCAGCCAAATAGCTCAGCAGATTAAAGCACCTATGAGGGGCTGGGGAGATGGCTCAGTGGAATAAGCACTTCCCTGGCAAGTATTAGGGCCTGAGCTCAATCCCTGGTTCCTCACTCGATCCCTGGGCCTGCTGTGCCCGGCCCTGCCCGCAGGGGCATGCTGAGCTGGCAATTGAGACTGGGCATGGTAGTGCCCACCTATAATCCCAGCTCTTGGGAGGCTGTAAACAGGCGGATCACTACAAGTCCAATCTAGTAGTAAGACCCTGAACACACTGTAGACCCTGTCCTAAAATACCAAAAAAAAAAAAGCAGGTGAAAGTCCTAGAGATCACTGATTCTTTTGTTTCCATTCCCTTTGATACCCTTCACCAGACACATCTGCTTGAGTTCCTTCTTAGAAAATGAGATGCACATTTCGGAACAAAATACAAAGCCTAATCAGAAATTTCCTCTCCGGCCATCCTTTTCTATCCAAAACAGGATGAAACCACACTTCTTTCTGACCCATTCTGCTTTTGCACCCTTTGTCTGTGGAGGGATGCATTCAAATAATTAAGCAATCCATGACCCTTGGGGCCCTGTATACCTGTGTACACACAGAAGTGTTTGCACTGACCAGTAGCCCAGCTCTGAGAGCCTACTCGGGGGCATTTAAACAGAGGAAGCCTTCTGCCCTTTGTTGTGCAACTTTCTACAGAGGTTTTAGTGGACCACAGGGAGCCATAGTTCTCATCTTCTTGGAGGAAGGTTCAGAGAGGAGATTCACCTCTTAATTCACTTCAAATCTGCATTATTTCAGGACAGTGATCTCGCCTAGAAGTTTACAAACAGCATAGCCTCTAGCCCAACATTTATTTTATGATCTGGGAAGCTCTACATAAATACCAGCCTAATGTACTTAATAATCATCTTTCCATGAAGGAAAAGAGAAAACCCAATAAATATACTCTTTGGGCTAGGAAAAGAAAATTCACCCCAGGGCCTCATGACCAAGTCCCATTGTGCACAGGATGAATTTAGTGACAGTCTAGCATCTAGCTCACAGACTAGAATGCCACTGAATGAATGCTGTGCTGGGGAATGTTGATGCTGATGATGGGTAGAGTTGTGAGTCTCTTCTCCCAGCGCTATCACAGCTTCACTTCGCACACATCGGGTAGAATTGTTTGCATCAGCTAATGTGGTGCTCATCAATTGAGGAGGTCATATAACGTTAACCCAAGTACAAGCCCTGTTCCCTCTTACCAGGCCTGTTCGGCAGTTTCTCAGCTCATGACTAAACCCAGGAAGAAATCCACTTCTCAACTTTCTTTGTTTCAAGAACATAGAACTCTTCATTTCTATCCTCTGGGAAGTATTTAACCCAAATTTTATCTCATAATCACCCAGAGATTTAAACTGACACACAACGCCATGGTAAATGATAGGAGATAAGCAATGGGATTTTTCGGTATCTTTCACTTAATGTCAAAATGATAACCGGAACCGGTTGTTTTGAAAGATTTACTGTGGAGCCATCAAATCTCCTAGAAGGATTAAATATGGCATCCAACATATGAAAAATCTACACTACTGTTTAACTAATAATGACTCTGACTATATAAACTTCTTATTCCTGTAGAAGTAAAAATATCTTATGTACCAAGCCCCAAAATATCATGGACTCTCGGGCAGAGCTTCAGCTCCCCAGGGCTCACCACGATGTATGGTCTAACTTATATGTGAGAACAGGCAGGACCGGTATGTGGAACATGTGGGGTGGGCTGAACTTTTGCCTCCATTTTCCTCCCCCCATTTTCTCCAAGTGTAAGTTGATAGTGTATTTGTTGTAAGTGTCAGCCTACATAGGGCTTTATAAGCATCCTAACACTGAAAACAGTGGCTCCCCCTGCACTGTTGTAAGTAGCATTGCTGTGTGTGTTGAGCCTGTCATTTTCCTGGGTACCTAAATGAAGATGCCACCCTGAGGCTGGGTGGGGCCAGTAAGGTTCTGAGTAAAAAGATAAAAGAAGTTGTTCACATCGTATTTGCAGGAACAAGAGCAACAGCTAAGGTGTGTCAAGGAAAAGGCAAGAGTGTACAAATGAGGCAAATGGGTACTCTCAGGTGACGAAACAGCAGTGTTAAGATTTATGTTACTTAAAAATTTTGGTGTGTCTGCAAAACAAGAGTGTGCTCTACCTAAGTAAAAGGCATTAGAACCAGAAAATTGGATCTGAGAACAACCTTAGAAAAAGCAGCTGGACATAGTTTTATATGAATTACTGAGAAGAGATAATTATTACAAAATTTGTATTTCCCTACTTTGTAGAAAGCTGAGCTCAGTGCAAATAGCAGGCAATGAATGGCACTAAGGTCAGAGCTCTGTTGATACTATTGGGTCTTATGCCCCATGGCCTTGGTTAGTCTCAAACCTAGATGTAAGGTGAATTCTGTTTTAAAAAGTCATCGCAGTGAGTTTTTTAGGTATAAATTCATACACAAATATGCTACATGCCCCCACACTCGATGGGCTACTGATTCTATGAGTCTTAAGGACCCTTAAATATTCAGGGTGCTCAAAGAACTGTGACTATTTTTGAAATAATATTGTCCCTCATAGTCTGAGTAGCACAGGCTGGCTAGAAATGCAGTGACCACTAACAACCCAACCCACACTCTGAAGAGCACCCCCTGGCCTTGATGTGGATGGCTGCCTCTCCAGGACACTAGTTCTAAGATCACACGTGGCGGCCTCTGCTAGGAGAGCATGTTCAGAACGGTGGCTTGCTTCTCCAACAAGTGAAGTGTGGACTGGAGAGGAACAAAGCAGTTTGGTTAAGAGCTCCAGAAGGGCTGGCTCTGTTGCACCAACTTTGATGGAGGAAGTAGGACTGAAAACCCTGCGCTCACTCACCCCCTAGAACATGCTCAGTGAGCCGTTCACTGACTGTCGCATGAGGAGCTATTTTCAGGTCCCACTTCTGGAGTCCAGAAGCCCAGGTTTCACCATCCTCCACATCATCAGTCACAACAGCAGTGTGCTCTGCACCCACTAAAGGCTCAGCTGTTTCAGGGTCCATCAGGCAAGTTCAAGCTGCACCCCATAGCGCACGAGCACACGGCAGCCGACACCCCACCCTTATTCCCCTGCTGTCCTACAGTTTAAAAGTATACATCAGCTAAATTATTTTGCCAGTCTTTTCATAAGTTATTTTGAGATAGAATAGGTTCTTCTAAAATTATCTAATCCATTGTTTGAAACTTGTTTGTTTTCTTTCTCTCTGTGTCTTTTATTTTTAAGGAAATAAAAGTTAGGCTTTTTTCCCCCTAGGAAAACCTCTTTTTTGTGATGGAGTATCTCAACGGAGGAGACTTAATGTACCACATTCAAAGCTGCCACAAGTTTGACCTTCCCAGAGCCACGTAAGAGCCCTATGAAGGTTTTTTGTGGGGGGGGGGGGGAAGTTCTAGGTTCTTAACAGGTTGTGCATACCCAGCTCTGACAGAATATTTTTCCTGTGTGATTTTTTTTTAAGTCTTCATTCAGCATGCCTAAATTCCAGGACCAGGTGAACCTTTGGGATTACTGTAGCACCAAACAAAGCAATCATTTTCCGTGTTTCTAAAACTGAAATTAGTGTGTTTTGTTTTATTTCTCTATGTTTTGAAAACAACTACTTAGTTTCATAAGGAAACACCCCCATTGTAAATAACTGAGCACAGGAGCAAATATTTGCTTTTTGCAAAGAAAGCATTAAAATGAAACACAAATGGTGAAAGCCACCCCAGGATGAAGTGTTTAGCTGAAGCATTCTGTAGGAAACCCAACGCAAAAGCATAAAGCATCTGGCTTCTGGGATGTGTGGAACAGGAAACTGGAAGAGGCATTTGCTCAGTTTCAGAAGAAATCTTCCTCTTCTTTGACGTCAAACAGCAGTAGATACCAGTGAGAGGGAACAGGCTGTGTCTGCCTGGTAAGGTCATGGTGAAGTCCTGCCAGCACTGCCTACATGGCCCCCTTGGGACCTTCTTGTGCCCTAAACCCACTATGACATCTGAGTAAAACAAACCATGCCATCAGACTCTTCTAAAAGTGACAGGTCCATGCGAGTATGCTTTGCTCAAGGTTGGATAAGCTTTTGTTCACCTTTTCATGAACACTTTGAGGGTCTTAGGTCAAAATAGCTTGAAAGATGTCTTGGTCCTTTGGTCCTACTCAAACCCTGACTGAAGTAGCTGTTTTGTCAAATCCAGGGGATAGCATGCACACAATTAATTCCTCAGAAATCCTCAGCAAAGCACCCATTATGGGATTCTAGCAGCACAGAAATCACTAGGCATTTTTGTTAGAAAAGATTCAGTGATTGTTCCACTGTCATCTCCTGGTCTCAGGCATGAAGTCATCTTGGACACATGCTGTCCACTTTGTTCTGAATGCTTCCCAGGAGGAAGGTCTTTGCATTTATCCATAAGGTCCTGAAAGCCCCACTTCCCCCTTATATCTGATTTTACTGCCACTAGAGATATGGTCACTCATTTCCTGTAAGCCTGTCACATTGAAGATCAGTAGCTTATCACTTTCCATCTTCTAATATCCTTTTTTCTAGCTCTCAGACTGTATTTCTCATGCAGGCCAAATGTTGTCAATATGAAAATAAACTAGTCAGATCTATTTGGAACCACTGCACATTGTAGGTCCATGGGTTCCAAGAGGAGTTTTGAAAAAAAGGGATATTTTCCTACTACACTATACCACTACATTTAATGTCTGTGTTTTACCAGCAGAAAATGACAGTCTAAACATTTTACTTTATGAACAAGCATGAGGTAAAGGAGGGGCTGGCTGGCTTAAGCAGCAGCTCTGTTTCATACTCTCAGGGCTCTGTTTGGGTGCTCAGAGCCTTCATTTCCTCCAGTTTAGTATGGATAATGTCTTGCTTCTTAGGATTAAACAAAATTGTGTGTGTATACCACTTAGTCAAGCACTTCCCATGCATGAAACATCAGACTGGCTTTGGGGACTTCCTAGTGCTCTGTTAATGCACTCATGGTGAACCCTGCTCTCTCCCTTAGGTTTTATGCTGCTGAAATCATCCTTGGTCTGCAGTTCCTTCATTCTAAAGGAATTGTGTACAGGTAAGTTGTGCTTTTCTGGAAGCAAACACTAAGAAATCTGATTTCCTGGCCCCATTAATTTAATCATTGCACTTGAGTGATGTGAAATTGCCAGTGAGTAAGATTCTGTGTTAGAATACCTCCCACCCAACCTCCTGCCAACCATGACTGCCTGAAAGATGACTGGGTAGCAACCTGGTAAGAAATCAGTCTCCAAAGCAAGAAGGCTCCAACCTGATGGTGTTCTCTGTGCTGGCCCTTACTCTTATTCTCCAATCTCTTCCTTTCATTTCTTTCCAACACCATCTTTTCTCATATCATGTCGTTATTTGCTCCTTCATTTGTCCCCTTTGTACCTCTTGATTTTGTTCGTATTTGCATGGGCCACCTTGCAATACCTTTGAAGCATTCTCTTTTTGTGCTGAGGTTCCTTTATACCTACATATAACATATTTTGGTCATCCCATCCCCACTGTGAAATATTCTCCTCCTGGTTGGGGGAGGGAAGTCCTGGGACACCCACAGATCCACCACATCTGCTGTTCTATGCTTTGAAGAAGTGCACAGAACACTGCTGGTGCCATCTTCCATGAATCCAACATTTCTCCATTCTGTGATAACATTTCATGCTCTGCTGCCAAAGCCGTCCAATGAAAGCTATTGTACTCCGGTCTTATTTCTTCTTTTCTCAAAACACAGTTGACACTTACTCAACATACAAATCTTCAAAGACTTAGTTGTCTAGTTTCCAGTTCATTGTAGATTAGAGGGGGGAAAGCAGAAAAAGAAAAATAGAGGAGCTAGAGAGGAGACCAGTTAAACTGTGGAAAGCTCAGAAGGACCTCTTCTGTGACAGACTCATAATGACTGGGAGTAGTCAATAAAGGTTCCATTGTGTTCCACTCAGATTATTGAAACCACAGGCCGGTTAATATTGAAGCTTTGGTGCCTACAGGGTATGCTGCCATTGTGTGTTAAATTCCCTTGAGGGGGAAGGACCCCTCCATTTCCAGAGGATCCCAGAGTGAACCTGCAGTACTTAGCATAACAGAACTGAAGACCTAGGGGAGCTTTGGAAGTCAGGCTTCTTAAGCAGACAGATAGATAGATGGATAGATAGATAGATAGATAGATAGATAGATAGATAAAGAGATAGAGATATAGTGTTTCATATCATTGAAACTCACCTTGATTGGAATCCATATATTTTAAATTTTTCACTGTGACTATGAATATCTAAAATATACTGGTACCTGTATGTTGAGCATTCTATGGGATGGGTGGGTGGATGGATGGATAGAAGGATGGATTAGAGGGAGGGAGGAATGGAAGGACGGAGAGAGGGAGTGAGAGGGAAAAGGAGGAAGGGAGGAATTTGAGGATAAAAACTCTCAAGTTTAGTAAAAATAGCAGAGACCTGAAGGTTGGAAGACAGCTCCCTCATTTTTTCCTCCATACCCTGGTGCTTCTTTCTCTCATTTCGTCTTGTAAATTATTAGACACATACAATAAAAAGGCCAGTGAAGGCCTATACCAAGTAGTATTATAACAGTCAAAGCATGCCCATTTTAGAGCTTTTATTTTGTCCACATGTAGAAATCATGTTCTTTATGTGTCCTTCTACAAAATGCTGGGTTCAGTTAGCATGTTCATAAAGTTGTAGGATTTCTGAAGGGTGTCATCAAATAACTACAAATGAGCATAGTCATTGACTCTGTGTTGCATGCCAATTGCTAGACAGCAAGCTGCACGTGGACAGGTTGGCAGCAGGGCGTCAGTGCTGCTGACGGGGAGATTGACTTGTTGTAAGATGTTCAGCCGCTCCTGTGTGATGTGAACTAAATTTTTAATTTGGCAAGTGATCTAACAAGGGGTTTCTATTAATTTCCTTCTTTTGATTACATACAATTATGACTTTCTGGGTTTGTTCACAAAACCAATATATTAGTTTTGAAGGGCTGCTATAAAATAATTACCACCAACTCAGTGGCTTAAAGAAGCAAAATTTTATTCTATCACAGTTCTAGAGGTCCAAAGTCCAAAATCAAGGTGCTAGCAGAGTCTCACTTCTCTCAAAGGCTCTGGAGGCCCCTCCCTTGCCCCTCCCACCCTCCCATAGCTCCTGGTCTCCTCACCTGTGGCCACATCACACTTGTCTCTTCCTCTGTCTTACACATGCCCTCTTTATGCATGTGTGTCCTTTGTGTGTCTCTTAGAACAACCCTGGACAGATCTGACCCACACACACAGCCCAGCAAAATCGCCTTTTGAAATCCCTAATTACATCTGCAAAGACATTTTCTCTCTCTCTAAAAAAAAGTCACATTCTCAGAGTGCTAGGGATTTGAACAGATAGATATCTTTGGACCACTATCAATCCTCCACAACTAGGACCAGCCAAATAGTTCAGCAGATTAAAGCACCTGCAAGCAGGTGCAGAGGCCAGGGGTTGATCCCTGGGCCTGCCCTGCTGGCCCCACCCCCTAGGTGGGCTGAGATGGCCATTGAGACAGGGCATGGTGGCACGTGCCTGTATCCCAGCCCTTGGGAGGCTGTAAACAGGTGGATCACTACAAGTCTGATCTAGTAGTGAGACCCTGAACACCCTGTAGACCCTTCAAAAAAAAAAAGAAAAAGTCCTGCACAATTGGATTAAAGATTGTCTACTGAATTACAGTACAATCTCTTTCTTAAACATTGTGGTGGCCACAAAATATATAGATAACCTAACCACCAGAAGCCACTTTCAGGGCTTAATATGATGCAGAATTACATGAAAAGACATAGGCAGTAGATTCTTTTTCTAAAAAAATCAAATTGAATATGATATAATTAAAAAGGTAAATGCAGGGGGAAGGAAAAAACCTCTTCAGAACTTAGCAGGGGAGAGAGATCTATCAAGAAAAATTTCCTAGCAGAAGGTAAATTTTTCAAGGGGGAGAAGCTTTGCAAATGGAGGGTGTGACTCCGGAAGAGATACAGAAATAGTATAGGAAAGGACAAATGGAAAAATATTAAACAAATGTCTCTAGGTTTAACTGAAAGCCTGCTATGGGACAGTCACATGACCTGAGACCCTGAGATACAAAGGAGCAGGGGCAACTTCACGTGCCTTCACCACCTGCTGGTGGAACTGGAAGGGCAGTGGCTTCTTCCAGGATGTCAAAGCCTTGCTTTAGGCTAAATATAAAAATGTGAACCTGAAAAGCATTCCAGTGAAAAAGAGAAGAACCTAGAACCTTAACTCTTACTCTATTAAATTTGAAAGGCAGCTTAAGATTACATTTTAATGGTGGTTGAGCCCAACCCGCATATTTGAAGCTGCTTCCAAATGAATGCAACAAGGAGACTAGCAAGCAGGATCATTTCATAAGAGAGTAGCCAGAGACAGAAAGGGAAGAGGGTGGGCTGTAGGAGTCCACCACGAAGCCAATCCAATCTCCCATAGTGCTTGTCCTGGATGAAGAGCTTTGCTCATGCCGACCACATAACAGAATGAAAGTCTCCCACATAAAGTTATCCTATACATAAGCAAACAGATATTCACAAGGAAAAGCTAGGGCCTCGGACTCTGGAGTCTTATCTCAGTCCTGATGTTCTGTGGTGTACAGTGAGAAATAACCAGCATGGCATGCCTCATGGTGTCTTGCGCCTTTGGCTTTATGGCATCTCCAGTCACTCCAGGGAACCTGGCTGGTCTTCTGTCCATATTCTTCTCCCTGTGTAGATCTGACTTTGCAATCTTTCTGTACCTTTCCTGTTCTAATTACATCTCTCAAGGCTTTAGTAAGCTTCTTTCTCACAGTCCCAAACACATTTGGCTTGCTTTAGGTAATAGATTGAATAGTTGACTTGAAGTTTATTATTCCTAGACTGAGGCCTAGAGAGTATTTATTTTTAGAATAAATTAAAATATATACTTGTAATTGGAGCAAAATCAGTTTAATGAATAAGATCGGGTGAGCTTGGTACAAAAGGACGAAAGAGAAGATCAAGATTGGTCCTGGGTCCTGACGCACTGACTGGTTATGTGGCCTGGGATAATCACATCACCTCTGAGGGCTTTTATTTCCTCACAAGAAAAGAAAAAGGATGAACAAAAGTAATAATTGGAGATTAAAGTTCTGTTGTAAGAATCAAATAATAAGGGCCATCCAAATAGCTCAACAGATTAAAGTGCCTGCTTAAGCAGACACAGGGGCCAGGAGTTCTATCCCCAGGCCTGCTGTGCCAGCCCCACCCCCGGGGTGAACTGAGATGGGAATTGAGACTGGCATGATTACTGGTGCGCACCTGTAATCCTAGCACTTGGGAGGCTGTAAACAGGAAAATCACTATGAGTCTGATCTGTGCAGTGAAACCCTGTAGGCCCTGTAGATCCTGTCCTAAAATACAAAAAAAA
This sequence comes from Octodon degus, assembly GCF_000260255.1. Taxonomy (NCBI): domain Eukaryota; kingdom Metazoa; phylum Chordata; class Mammalia; order Rodentia; family Octodontidae; genus Octodon; species Octodon degus. The sequence goes on along the minus strand of NW_004524647.1, from coordinate 9,836,076 downwards.
AAAAAAAAAAAGAAAGAAAAGAAAAAGAAAAAGAAAGAAAAAAAAGCAAATAATAAAATCCACATGCAAGCATGAAAACAAAATACAAATATGAGATATTATGTTCATTGTTTTTATGATCTGTGTATAGCACCAGAGCTAGGGATCTGGCTTGCTAGAGATGACCCCAAAAACATCCTTCAGGCAAATTTTTAGAAGCATATGTGCATAGTTATAAAGTTATGCAGAAATGTCATACAGAAGAAAACAAAATGTTATCCATGTAGCTGAGTGTGTGACTCAGGTAAGGGACCTGAGGCTTCAGCAAGGAAGTGAGGCCTAACCTAGACCATGGGCTTGCTGGAATATAATGCACAAGTCACAGTGCAGCTGCATGTTTAACATCCTTAGTCTTGATTATGAAGGTGTGACCAAATTTGAGGTAAACCGTAGAGCAACAGAAGTGACAGGAAGGTGAGAAATACTACAGACCTCTCGGGCAGGCACATGGAAGCCATCAGTGGTGCAGCAATAATGGGCTCTGTCCTGGTCCTCGTGGAAAATGTCAAATCCTAGGGAAATCGGTGAGTCTCGACTGCACCAAAACTGTTGTACCCTACTCTCAATTTCTCTGGCTAACTTACTCTTACAAAAAATGGAAAAAAGAATCAAGGAAAACAGTTACTTGGCCATTCTTTGCAGCAGGTAGCTGGGGGAGGGGGAGGTAATTCATTCCACAAAGCTGTTATTGGAGTCATCATATTATAACAAATAACAAGCAATACTTATGTCCATCCCCACAAAGCTCTCGTTTTAATGAAGGAAGAAGACAAATAGAAGGAACTTTAGAAGGGCAAGAATATTAATGACTGGTAGCACAAACCTGAATGAACAAAAGTTAGGTCTCACTAAGAGACTCAAAGCAAGAAGGTAGACCATTCAGAACTAGGGCAGCATCTCATTTGTCATCTCCATTCCTCTTAGGACTTGCATGGCCTCTGTCTCTGCTCTTGGCCTGCCCACTTCAAAGTTTCTCCTTTTGTAAACTAGTCTTCTCTTTCTCCAAGAGCATGCTGGACTCTGACCATGCCAACCTGAATGTGCCCAGGGTCATCTAAGTGCACACAAGAGCAAGTGCTATAGCAGCTCTGGCACCTAACCAAGACTCATAAGGATGTCATGTCACAACTCAAGCATCCAAACACAAGGAAAATAAATGAACCAATCAAAAATCAATCCACTAAATATCTCTTTATTCTTTGGGAGAACCTTAAAACAAGGAGCCTGAGAAAGTCCTCACACTAAGGCCAGTAAGGGATAAGAGCAACAGGTATTCCTATTCCTGCCCAGGCTATCTTAGCTAACCAAGAAGGACAGTGGTCTCCATTATAGCCACATATCATAGACTTAAAGAAATAAATCTCAGAACTCAGACATCCAAAGAAATTTGGATGTGATATAACAAACTAGACTTGTGAAATTCCATTGGCTAAAATCAATAAGATAATTTTTGAAATTGATGACAAGTTTAAATTATCTTTCAGAAGTCAATTTTTCAGATGCAGCATAAGGTATTGGGATAGTGTCAGTTTGTGTAGAAAAAATATTTGAAGGTTTTTGTGAACAGTAAACCCACCATTAAGCACTGTCTTGATGAAGTTTCTGAAACAAGGATGACAGGTCTTAGCAAAGGCCAGAGGGGCCTACAAGCTGCTGACAGAGTCACTGAGTCTGCACCAGTTGGTCACCTACATGAAGGACACTGGTTCCATCTTAAGCAACATCTCTCAGGAAGACAATTGAAAAATTCTAGATATTTGAAGTGTCCAAAATCACATTATATGAGTAACAATGTCCCTGAGCTTGGGGAAGAAAAGATGGGAAAAAATTTGGTGTCAGACTCAAATATTTAAGGTAGCTTAATTAGGATAGTTAAACAGCTGCATTCTCTTAATTCAATGAATATAGAGATTTATTCTAATAGTGTTTGTGGACAGGATATCATGTCTGCATCTTGTACAATGAATAACCACTAAGACAACAATATGCAACGTATTAATTATTGAAACTGTGCTAGTAATCGGTTTTGAAATTGTCTCATTGCTATTTGTTTCTCAATAAAATTATTAAAAATAAAATTCAAAGAAACAAATATTTAAGGTATCTTATATAATAATAATAATAATAATAACAATAATAATGTTGTAAAGACCAGTGGGTAAAATCACAGGAAAGCACAACATGGCTGGTTTATTTTTAAGAAGTTACCAGTTACACTCACCTAATAATAGAATGGGCTATTCTAAGAGGATTCTGCTTATGAAGGAAAGAAGAATATATTGACCTGACATCCTATTATTGGCACATTCTGTTATGGGGTGCTTCTGGGGCTACAGTGGTTCTTCATTGGTTGGGAATGGCTTTTTCCAACCAGACGTGATGTTAGGCACAGCATAATTTATTTACAAAGAAACACACAAAGCATAGTAGAAAATGACATAGTGTGAGTATATTTTTAGGTCATTCCCACTTCATCCTTTCCTCCAGAAAAGGTCCTGGGTTCAATGTTGTTGCTCTGACCCCTCATATAGAGTTGTACTCCTTGATAAATCAAAAAGAAAATCAGCAGCAGCAACCAGCACCTTGAGCAATGAGCTTTGTCTGTACCCCTTTGAAACAATGGACCTGTGTATGTGTTGTACAGCATTAGACATTTCCCTGCACCAAATGCATCATCAGCCCAAGGGGCACTCCACTGCTAGCTCTCTCTTCACATCCAAACAATGTTTTTGAAAGCTTCCTCTTAAAACAGAAGGATGATGCACTGAGGAGGTGACCCAAAGCACGCATGCACTCCTTCATCCACGAGGTAATGCAAGAAAGATTATAAATTGCACTCCAGAGATTCACCAGGTACTGAGCATGGCATTTAAGGCAGAAGTCTGTCAGAGGGGCAGGTAGTTGCAGGAAGAGACTGAGCAGGAGCCGTGGGTCCAGGAGTAAACACCAAAGAACAGCAAGCACAGGGCATGCTGGGCAGGACTGTGGGGAGCAGGAGGAGGGGCCAGCAAATCTCCTTGTTCACCTTCTCAGGCCATGATGAGATGAGCTACCTTGTTTCTATGACAATGTTCTTCTAATTGCACTTACTCAAGTGGGATTTAGCTTTGCTTTTGTTTTGCAGGGATCTAAAGCTAGATAATATCCTGTTAGACAAAGATGGACACATCAAAATAGCAGACTTTGGGATGTGCAAGGAGAACATGCTAGGAGACGCAAGGACCAACACTTTCTGCGGGACTCCAGACTACATTGCCCCGGAGGTAGGGATGCACTGCCTGGGTGACCTGCAACCACCTTTTCCCACATTAGCGTATTCGTGCCAAACTCCTCTTCTTCCCTATCAAGCCATATGCTTTTCAGGTTTTGTGCTCTAATTTTGTAAGTTGCTTTTTCAAATATTTCACAAATGTAGCTGCAAATATAGGTTGTTGATCTTATGGAGGATGCAACTCTAACTATTGGCAACACCTGCCAAGGGCCTGAAGAGTCCAGTACTCCCTTTCAACTCTGCTTCTAACTCATCTCAGGCTTAGGATATGTTCACACTTCTCAGACCAACCAGGAGTGACTCATGAAGAACAAAGTGGAAACAAGTGTCTGACTAAGTAAGGGGGTTTCCTTGTAGGATGGAAGACCAGCTTGGCGATTTCCAGGTCTCTGAGTTAGTGAGCAGTGAATGCTTGCAAGAGACTCTAACTTCATTCCTCTTTTATGCCACAATTGTAACTGCAAAAACTAAATTAGAGCATTTCTAAAAGTTAAATCTCACAACCCCCAGGATCATAATGATAGTAAACAGTAATAATAATCACTACCATCTCAGCACCTTGAGGAACAGAATTTACTCATAAGGTATCCAGCCATCCAACTAAACGCACTTTTTACAGAAACTTCCACAATTCTCACCCCAGATTGGATTGGATTGGATTGGATTGGATTGGATTGGATTGGATTGGATTGGATTGGATTGGATTGGATTGGATTGGATTGGATTGGATTGGGCTGGACTGGACAGGACTGGACAGGACTGGACTGGACTGGACTGGATCACTGGACTGGGTTGGGTTGAGCTGGATTGGATTGGATTGGACTGGACTGGATTAGGTGACTGCCTTACCATGTGGTCCTACCTATAACGTAGTTACTTGTCCTGATTGCCTTTTCATCTTTGGGTCTCTCTACACAACTAAATGTTTGCTCTAGTGTTTGATACGGCTTCTTACTCATTTTTAAAAATTTTTATTTTGAAATGATTGTAGGTACACAGGAAATTATAAAAGTAGTACAGAAACATCTCCAGTATGTCCCTCCACTCAGGTTCCCCCAGGATTCCATCCCACATGTCTATGATACAATATCAAAAGCAGGATTTTGATGCAAAATAGATATGGTCCTATCATTTTCTCACCCAGGTAGGTCCAAGTGATCTTCTTTTTCCATGCAAAGAACCAGCGCAGGGACTGGCACTAAATAGCTTAAGAAGGAATGGATGGATGGTTGCATTAATAAGCAGGTAAGTGAGTGACAGTTGTGAGAAAGGCAGTGACAAACCTCTGATTTCCAGGTTTAAAAAAAAAAAAGCAGTAAAGTCTTGTCACTACACAAGTAACTGTGGCATCTGGAATCTAAAAACTGTGAGGCTTTGCCCTGTGATTGTGGGCTATTTAATTTTAATTTAACCTTGTTTAAAGGCAAGGTTGGCCTCTGCCCCAAAAAGAAATTATGGCTTTTAATGTCAAGAAATTGTTGAGCTCACAGAGCTTGGCTCATTGATTTAATAACTTTCTGATATTAGAAATCTGTACTTCCTTCAGGTTAGCACAAACACAGATATCAGTGCAGTAAACCATTTCCAGTTTAAAGTGAAGCCAAAGCTAATTAAGGTTCAAGTGGAGGAGACCTCAGAGCAGAGATTCGGTTCAACACTGGATTTCCTTAGGGATAATTCTCAAGTGTAATCACTCAACGCAGACCATGTCACTGTCATTCCCAGCAGAGGTCCCCTTTGTCATCCTCTCAAGCTGCTAGGAGCTGCCTCAGTTTCTTTTCTGTCCACTTTTAGAGTCCTTAGCATGCTTGCCTTGCTCTGATTCATCCATCAACAAGTATTTTGTGCCATATCCTTTCCTTGGCAAGCCTTCCTGATTCTGTTTTCTTCTGAGTCTTCCAGAATTTATGTTCGGAGACCCCCTCTTCCATTTGCAATTCTTCTCTTTCTCTCACCTTCAAGTGTGCTTGTCTCCTGGTGATTCCATGCTTGGCTCTCTTCTCCTCTTACTGTATGTCCTCTGGTTTATTTATAACCACAGTTTTGGCTCCAGAATCAAAATGGCCAGCCCAGACACCCTGGCCCAGACCCACAAGTCTGTACTCCTGCTTGAGTTCTCCCAGTAAGTGTCAAAAGCCTTCCCAATAGCAGGTCCCAAACCCTCTGTCTCTGCTGAACTCATCTACCCACCTTCTTTTTTAAACCTATCTTGATTAATCACATTATATACCCAGTTGCTCATTTAGAAATCTAGATTTTATCCATGTTTCCTCCTGAGTCCCCAAGTCAAACCAAATAGTAAGACTCCCTAAAATTGGACTGCGTGTCTATTCACTCCTCTAGTCTTGTGACCAAATTGAGTCCCCCTTTATTCTTTTTATCAAAAAGAATCCCTTTGGTTTGCTGCTCAAAGAATCTCCAGTTCTTGGGCTGGCCAAATAGTTCAGCAGATTAAAGCATCTGCTTAGGCAGATGCAGCAGCTGGGGTTCAATCCCTGGCTTGCCAGGCCAGCCCTGCCCCTGGGGTGAACTGAGACAGCGATTGAGACTGGGCGTGGTGGCATGCACCTATAATCCTAGCCTCTTAGGAGGCTGAACACAGGTGGATCACTATGAGTCCAATCTACATAGTGAGACCCTGTAGACCCTATAGCCCCTATAGACTCTATACTAAAAATACAAAAAAAAAAAAAAAAAAAGAATCTCCAGTTCTTTCTATGTTTATTTCAGCTAACCTAGCCTAAGACATGTCACATGGCTTCCCTCCATCCCAGCTCACCACCACACAGCTGCTTATATGCTTTTAAATTTTTGATCATATTCCCTCATAAAACAGGAACCCCCAATACTAAGAGCACAGACATATTTGTGCTTTATTAGAGTAATGAGATTCAATGAAATCTTTGTAAGTCTTAAAAAATCTGATTTATTTATCCCAGTATTTGGTTCTCATGGCTATCATAGCTGAAAAAGGTACTTCACAGAAATATGATATGAAAAAAGCTCTAATATATGCAATTAAGACAAGGCTCACCATTCAAAAGTGGGCACTTGATATGTAAGTCGAAGCAACATTTTTGACACACTCAGTTACTGTAAGCCAACCTCTTGTTGGATAAAATATAACTAACGAGATCTTCACTGTTTTTAGTTTTCTCACATGACTCACAAAGAGCTTCTATAAGGAGAGAGACATCAGTGATACTATTGCCTCAGGCTCTGCCTATGTTTGCATTATTTGTTTTAGTATTATCTTTACTTCAAACGTTATGTTTGCATTATTATTGTCATATTACCTTCCATCAAAGCCACATTGCAGATAACTTTTATTACTTGTCATATTGTTTAGTTAAAACACCACCCGGAATGGCAACACACTTTAGGATCCATGCAAAATAACACACCAGTAGGTGACCACCAAGATGCGTCTGTGATGGGGTTTCTCATCCTTCCCTCAGGAATGATGCTTACCTTTCTAAATGAGGGTATTTGGGCTGAACAAATAGCTCAGTGGATTAAAGCACCTGCTTAGGCAGATGCGGGGGCCAGGGGTTTCAAGGCCCAGGCCTGCCACGCCGGCCCTGCCCCTGGGGTGTGCTGAGACTGCAATTGAGACTGGGCATGGTGGTGCACGCCTGTAATCTCAGCATCTGGGAGGCTATAAACAGGAGGATCACTATGAATCTGATCTATGCAGTGAGACCCTATAGACTCTATAGACCCTGTCCTAAAATACACAAATAAAATGAGGGTATTTGTGTCACTTGTATAGCACCTATTGGTGAAGACTGTATTTTTTTTCATTTGAGTTGTTTTAATTAATATAAATACGGTTCCAATTTTCTTCCCATGTCTCATGGAATAGCGCAGTCACCCCAGTTGCATCCATGTCTTTAGAGGTTGTTCATCTACCAAATTTTCAGATTTGCTAGTGAAAATGCAAACCTGCCACTCCAGGGCTTTGAATCTTCAGAAAGTATTCATTACCAAATGGGTATAGGTCAAATTCCTTGTCATGGGTCCCCACTAATAGGCTCAGTCATATGGACGTGTGTACCTACCCTGCCTGGGCCATTCTGTGCCATCTCTGCCTTGACACATCTGTTCCCCTGGCCTGTGGTCACCCCCACATGCCATCATTGTCTCTCTAGAAATCCCCCGGCTTCTAGGAGAGGGCTGTTGCTTCTCCCCAGTGCTGCCGCAGCACGAGTGTCTCCAGTTGTCTGATGTGCTGGAGGCTCACATTCACTGCTCTGCATCTGACTCCTCCCAGAGGCTCAGAGTAGCCTTCCTGGCCCTGTTTGCTGAGTAGTGGCCAAATGGGCATGTGCCCCAGTCCGTCTCAAACCTGCACTGGGCTCCTCACTCTGGGACTCTGTTATCAAATAATTTCTCCAGCCTCTTCTTCTCTTCCTACAAAACCCTTCCATTTTCAGGTCCCCTCCCCATGCTCTCTACCATGTGAAGTTCTCACCTAATGTCACTCCTTTGCCCACTGTCGTCCTCCCTCAGAAGCAAAGCACCACTGGAGGACAGTTGTCCTCACTGCAGACTCAGAGCCATCTCACCCCGAGGAGGTCCTCAACACCCTCTGCTTTGAGCTCCCACTAGGTCTCTCCTTTATTTCTCTCCATCACAGTACTTGCTCTTCAGAGAAAAGTCCCCTCAGCAGGCCACCTAAGTAAGGCATGGAGTTAAAGACACAGGAGCATAAAACAGCTGAGACAAAGACTGTGGAGCCCCTCTGGCAGACACATCTCTCCTCTCAGGAGAGCTCAAATCACAGAAATAAATGCATGTCAGAGCACCCTGAAAAACAGACTGTGCTTCCCACAACCCAAGTCTTCTGAGAGCTACTGCTGCTCCCCAGAGATCCACTCTGCCTGCTGTGTCCTGATGCTGGAGTGAGGAGGGGCTACGTGTCGTTTGAAGCTCAGCTTACGTTGGCAGAGGAAAACATACAGCTTTCTACTGCACAATAGCAGCACAGTTAATCCAAGTGAGATTTCAGAACCTAAACACAGTTCTCAAGAAAAGTCATGGTCAGATAGAAACCAAATCATTATAGGTCCTCGGTAACTGGTCACTTCATGTTAGAGCAGCGCTTGCCCTAAAATGTGCCGATGCAGACCAGTGAACGGCTGCAGACCTTAAAACCTCCCCGCCACAGGCCACAGGGGTTGCAGGTGCAGACCACAGCAAGGAAAAAGAAGGAACTGAGTGGCAAGGCCACTGGCGGTGCTTTTCTGAGTTTCTCCAGTTGAGAGCTATGCTTTGGAGGCTGCACCTCGAAATTCTCAGGGTAAAGATGGAGGAGGAAAAGAAGGAAACAAAAGAAGAGGTCATGGTGAGCAGAGAAGGCTGTTTTTCTGAGTCGGGTCCTGGGACGTCCACCACTCTTTCTTTACTCCCGGTGAGCAGCGTGCAGGTGAGGCAGAGGCCCAGAGATGGCTTCCTAAGATGAAAGGTGCATCACACAGCAGAACCTCCAAAGACTGCAATCACTGTAGAGCTTTCAAGCCCACTAGAACACCTTAAGTAAGAAACAGATGCCCCTGGGCCCAGTCACCCTCATCTAAGGATAATAGCACCAATAGAGGGAATTTGTCTAAATAAAGGCACTATATCTGAAAATGCCTCTCACATATTAGTGCTCCTCCGGCTCACATTCTGTTCTGTGTACGGACTTGCCCTTTATATTATCCTCCTAGTGTAAGAATGAGATTTTTATGAGCATCCCCAGTCTCAAAGGTTTAATTTCCACCATAGCTGTCTCTGGTCCTCCAAATTTTATTTGTTCTGCCAAATCTAAGCAATTCACAAAGATGTGTTGCTCGCAGGGGATTCTTTGGCTCCCCCTTGTGGCACGTCTTGGGGATTTTGTGTGAACGTGGCCTCTCCCTGGGCGTAACTGAACTAAGATTATCCGTGCGGTGTGGCATGTGCATGCTACCTTCCAACAGTAAGCGAAGAAGTTGATGAACATCAATACACCAATCCTCCATTCTTTTCCAGAAATGTGAACTGGTGAAAGGTTAGAAATTTTGTAGAAAGTCAGGTAAGATTTTAGACTTCAGATGTTCCCTACCAGAGAAGGCAAAGCAGTTCTTCCTAGAATCTGCTTGGTAGCTACATGTAGCTTAAATACATCTCTAATTTCTGGATTTGAACAACTGTGGTCAGAAATTTGACTCCTGAACTGAATAGCTGTGCCTAGCTTGGCTTTAAGAGTAGGACTTGCTCAGAGAGTGTCTGTGGAGGCTCATGTCCTGCAGAGACTTGTGCAAAGACTCAGGACAGCAGGTCTGGCTTGGTTTAGATGTTCATGTCAGGAGCACTGGAAAGCTTGCATCACACACCACCTTCTTTAGGCCCAATATTTGCCACCTAACTCGTCATGTTACAGATTGGAAAATGAAACTTAAGAGCATTAATTATTTCTTTTTTATATATATATTTATTTATTTTTATTTATTTATTGTGTGTGTGTGTGGCCAGCTCAGCCCACCAGGGGGCGGGTCTGGCTGGCATGTGGTGCTGGGGATCGAACCGCAGTCCCTGTGCTTTGCCAAGCTTGTTTCAAGTAGGTGCTTTAGACCACTGAGCCATCTCTCCAGCCCCAATTACACGTGCGCCGCCCGGGAATTATTTCTTTTAGAACCAGAAGCAAAGGTAAGACTGAAACTTTAAAGGGTTTGCTCAAAGTCAGAAATTTTGGCATTGTGAAGCCATTTCTATCTAGTCATCAGTTTGTCCAGACACAGTTCCCAATGTGGTCTTGGTTGAAACCTTGTGTTCCCGTCACCACCCGTGATTTCTGAGCATCTCTGTTGCCATCTTCATATTCATTATGTCTGCCTTTTGGTCACACAGATCTTGCTGGGTCAGAAATACAACCATTCGGTTGACTGGTGGTCCTTTGGTGTTCTACTCTATGAGATGCTGATTGGCCAATCACCTTTCCACGGGCAAGATGAAGAAGAGCTTTTCCACTCTATCCGCATGGACAATCCCTTTTACCCACGATGGCTAGAGAAGGAAGCCAAGGACCTTCTAGTGAAGGTAAGGAATGAAGCCAAGAATAAATATCTTTATGTGATTAGCATTAGGTTTTTTTTCTTAACATTTCCATGAGTTTCTAGATTCTAACTTTTACATAATGGGACACACATCCCTTGCATTGAACTGGATGTACATGGGATGTGCACTAGGTGTTGTACCTGAGGCCTAGAACCTTGAGTATGAAAGTAAGTTTAAGATATATCCTTAGGACCAGCCAAATAGCTTAGTGGATTAAAGCATCTTCTTGGGCAAATGCAGTGGCCGGGGTTCAATCCCCAGCCTGCCGTGCTGGTACCACCCCCAGGTGTGCTGAGATGGCCATTGGGACTGGGCATGGTGGTGCACGCCTGTAATCCCAGCTCTTTAGGAGGCTGTAAACAGGAGGATCACTACGAGCCCAATCTACTTAGTGAGACCTTGTACACTCTGTAGTCCCTGTAGACCCTTACTAAAATACAAAAAAAAAAAAAAAAAAGATATATCCTTGTTGTACTCCATCTATCAAAGAAATGCCCAGGAATGAGTTCCATGACTCTTGAATGTCCTTATACATGGAGATGCAGGTGACCCACTGAGCAGTAATAGTTTGTGACTTAAAATGCTCTTGTTTCTTACATAAAATAATGCACTCCAGTTCATCACTTCCCTGCCCTGGTTGAAACATGAGATGACATGTGTGACTTTTCAGCTCACTCTCAAGTACAAAACAAAGCTATTGTCCCTCATCTGTTATAAAACACTGTCTCAGTTAAAGAAATTAAAACTACCCAGTCGAAGATATTAGTTGTCATATCAAGTTGATATAAAGGCTCTGAGTCCTGCTCCCTTTCTTCTTGTTTGAGCAGCTGCTCATCTTTGGAGAAGCCACTGTAGTTGTTGCAGCTCATAGTATCCTTGGCTTCTTCCCTTCCTACTCTTGAATCTGCCTTGAATCTGACTCTTCTTACTTTCCAACTCTTCAGTCTGCCAGACTGAAGCCAAGAGAGACTAAAAAAGTAAGAAGAAAAAAGAGTTCTTACAAGGCTGGGTGACTTCATGCTCCTTGAAACTAGAAAACATTAAAGTTGAGACTTTTGTGGGGAACTGTGTAAGTTCTTTGGAAATATTTATGTGGAGGGCATTCTTTGCTGAAGCCTCCAAGATATATAGGCTAGTCACCCCATTCCGTAGCATAAGTACTCTACCTAAACCAGTTAGGCAGCACTTTCTTCCCAGTTCATTGCCTACACAGCATATTGTCTTGGATACTATTCATGTAGACCAGCTCTGCTCTGCATGCCTACCTGTTGTGCCCTGGAAATACTGATGCCTCCTTCATTGTAATAAAGAAAGGAGCAATTGTTTCCATCTTAGCAGCAATGACCAGAATTCGCTACCAAACCAGAAGTCAGACCTCCATCCATGAGAGTCCGGGTTATGCTAGGCATCCATGTACAGCTCTCATGCCCGAGATGAGGCTCTCAGAATCTCATGCTATGGGCAGCTGCTCAAACAAGAAGAAAGGGAGCAGGACTCATTGCTTTTATATCAACTTGATATGACAGCTAATATCTTCAATTGAGTAGTTTTAATTTCTTTAACCAAGACAGTGTTTTATAACAGATGAGGGACAATAGCTTTGTTTTGCACTTGAGAGTGAGCTGAAAAGTCACACATGTCATCTCATGTTTCAACCAGGGCAGGGAAGTGATGAACTGGAGTGCATTATTTTATGTAAGAAACAAGAGCGTTTTAAGCCACCAACTATTACTGCTCAGTGGGCCACCTGCATCTCCATGTATAAAGACATTCAGGAGTCATGGAACTCATTCCTGGGCATTTCTTTGATAGATGGAGCAAAAGAAGGATATATCTTAACTGAACTGAAAGCTCCCAAGGCAAATAGATGTAGACTGGGAACACCTGAGAGCCATCATGAAGAATTAGTGCTCTCAGCCAAACCCCAGTATCCCTTTTCTAAGGATTCAGAACACCATCTACGTGGTAAGAGTGCAACAAGTTGTGAGAGGAATATAAATTATGCCAATGCACTATTCTCAATATATGTAAGAATAATAAGTTTGCACATTTACTGTGCTGTCTCAGAAAACATTTAGATAAAAGAAACACACCCAAGAGACTTAGAGCCCAGCAAACCTGAATACCGACCAAGAAGTAGACCAAGAGTACCAGTGGTTTTAGAAAACATTGTTTTGAATTCTAGGATCTCATATGTGTAAAATGGTTGAAAATTATAATTTAGCAAGATAATTTTTGGCCTTGCTCTCACTATATAAAAAATGGAAACAAGATTCTCCAACATCAAATATCAGTGGGTTTTACATCAAAAGTTTAAAAAATATTTCCAGTCCCCTGTCTTTTTTCCTCTCTTGAAAATATACTTGGAATTGAATTTAAAGGGCATTACACATCCACCTCTCCATTGCAAGTGACAACTTGTCTGAGGTATTAGAAATGTTGAGATAACTCCAGAGCTGTCCTTGGGAATCAAGGTCTTGAATCTGAGAGATTGAAGAAGCCCTCACAGCATGCCCAGCCCAAGGGTAATGGAAGTAGGTGTTTAAAAACCTGAGTCTGTTCAACTTGGATTCACTTCCTATGAGCAAGACAAGCAATAAACTAGGAAACTCCCTGAATGAACAATTAAATTCACTTCTAATGACAATAAATATAAGTAAAATAAAAGCTCATTTCAAAATTAACCAATAAAAAAGATGACAGCAGTACAAATAAGGTAGTGAGACTTGGTTATAAAGTTTTATTTTATATGAAGGTAAGCCAACCATTGTTACCACTGCTATGCATACCTTGCACTTGGCTCTGTGAAGGACTCACTGCAAAGTGCACATGCCGGATCTGGCTGCTCTGCCAGGATGCCGCAGGCTGAGCAACTGGAATAACAGACATATGTTTCTAACAGTTCAGGAGGTCACAGCTCACTGTCCAAGACCAAATTCAAACAGGGTTCTGGTGAGGGCTGTGTCTCTGACTTAGAGATGTTCACTTTTTTACATGTTACCATGTAAGTGTAAGAAAATGGTCAGACAGACAGACAAACAGACACAGACAAAAACTCATCTCTCTTCTTAATAAAGAAACTAACCTTGTTGGATAAGGGCTCCACTCATATGACTTCATTTAAACTTAATTACTTTTCTGTGGTCTTTATACGCAATCATACTGGAGGTTAGGGCTTCAAAGTATGAATTATAAGAGGATATAACTCAATCCATAGCACGAGAAGCTGGGGTAAAAAAAAAATCCACTGGAAAAGAACAATGACAGAAGTTGGGGCTGAGGGTACTTTCACGTTCAGAAGCTGTCTTCAGATGAGTCCCAGAATGGAAGCCCTGGGTCTAGTGTGGATCCCAACTCTGGCCAATAGGAAAGGCCAGCCTTCCTAGCATGCCTCTAGGTTTGTCTCAAGCACAGGACCTAAACAGATTTCAGGAAAGCACAGAACATGAAACAGGAGGCTAGACAGAGCTCACCAGAAGTCACTGTGGAAAGAAGTTGCAAGAGATGATTTCAAAGAAGAGAAAGACTGGAGAGGAGGAAAGGATTGCTTCCAGTTGAAGGTGAAAAGATGAAGATTTGTGTGTACAGAAACCCAATCAGCAATTGCAAGGGACAATATATTGATACTCCAAACCACTTGGATGGATCTCAAGAGCAAATAACCTATTTCAAAGGCTCATGTACTCTGAGTCCATGGAGGTGACATGATTGAAATGACAGCATGGCAGAACAGGTGGAAACCAGACTAGTGGTTGCCAGGGATTAGGGGAGTTAGAGCAGAGGAGGACCACATTTGTGGTCATGCAAATGTTTGTATCTTTTCATGCATGTGACAAGATGCCCTAGAAACACAAGTCACGCGAGTCCCAGCTCCTGGCTCTGATAGTGAGCTGAGATGCAACCACTGGAGGGACTGGGGTAAGGACACACAGGGCCTCTCTGTACTGGCTTCTCATTGTCCTGTAGGTCTATTTCAGAATGAAAAACCTAAGAACAAAACTAAATGTAAGGTTAGCTTCCATGCAAATACAAAAAGAAGATATTCACAAGAATATCAGTGACAGTAGATAGACTTGCCACAAGAGTAGGAAGGAAATTTATAAATAAATTGAGGAAAGCAGAAGCCGAGATAATTAAGGATAAACAACAAAGAAACACTAGTAGGGAAGAGGGTTTTAAAGCCACTTGGAAGAGTAGAGCTTAGCATTTCTTTTGATGTGCACATATTCCAGCAACGAAGCTGATAAAAATTAGTTTCCACTATGTAATTTGCTGTGGTTGAGGCTGGTTTCCACTTTTATTTCTAACCATCAGCTGCTTCATCACTTCAACCCAACCCTCTCTACATCCTTATGCCCTGTCTGCAAAAAATCCAAGGTAATACCATTTCTCAAAAATTTCCTCCAGAGACTTTGCATCATGTAGTGAAACCCAGAAGCTGTAGGTGCTCTGGAAAAGCTAAGCAAGGCACCACTTCATGGCATCTGCCCCAGCATCAGTACCAGACCATGCCCCCTTTAGCCTCACAGGACATGGTGTGTGCAGCACGGTGGACAGTCACGACCAGGAGAGACTGCCTTCCGCAGAGAATCACAGTTGGTATGCTCTGTCCAGCTGATCGATGCCCAAGAAACACTCTTTCTCTCCCCAATTATTCATCCAGGATGTCCTGTCCATTTGTTTGAAAAGGATGGGAAACTAATGTTCTTGAACAATAATCTTTCTTCTAACAGAAAGATGTATCTGAGAAGGGCCCAAAGAGGGAGAGAGGATTTCAGGGAGAAGCTGTCATGGCTTCTGGTGGTCATCCTCTGTAGCTAGGAACTTCTTTGTGGCCCCAACTGTCAAGTGAACGAACTCCAGCTATGTCCTGGCCATTTGTATAAGAGCATTCTATTTCCTATGAATGTCAACAATCCTTCTGCCAACGTTTATGGAGAGAAGCAAGTCTTTCTTCATGAATTTGAGCTCCTAGTTGTCTCTGTCGTGAAGACATTGTGCTGGGCCTGTGCAGGACCCGTCACTCTCAGGAACATGGGCAGGTCGCTTTGCTTCAGAAAGAAAAGATAATGATCTCTCCATTGTGTAAAAATAGAGTGACTATTGGACTTCAGAGCTAGTATCATACTATCTTCTCTTTACTCATTTCACTTTTTTAAGTCTCAAAAGTAAGTATATCAAGCTCAGGAAGCACTCTGTTATGATTTTCCTGGTACAAATACCACATTTGCTGAAAAAGGAACTCCAGCAGGATATGGTAGAGGGAGAGAAGAATATGAAGGCCCAAACAAAAAACCCCGATTTTAGATGTGATATCTAGGCTTTCATTCCAGTTTGTTTTTGTCTTTTGTTTAGATACCACTTTTAAATTCTTGCATTTTAGTAAGAAAGCTATCTTTTTATGGATGTTAGAAGTTTACTGACCTAATTATTTGTAAATGGTCTGTTTGGGCAGGTAAAATTATGTAATGCAGTGTTCAAAACAGGAGAAAAAGTTTTCCTTT
>NW_004524647.1:9817486-9820082 GCF_000260255.1 Octodon degus | reverse complement strand
TTTTTTTTTACTGTGCTTCAAATAAATAGAAGAAATAGTTAATAATACTGATCTTCAACTTTGCTATTCATGCTTCAGTGCACATTAGGCTAGATACTCCACTTTTGATAGCATGAGCGTGTTTAGGTCTTTAAATGGCATATGCCATTTCTGAAAAAATGTATTTGGAGGCTAAGTATTGCTTTCTATAGATAAACTGTCTCCTTGTTAAAAAAAAAAAAATACATATTGAAGTAGTTCATGATTTGTTTGGCATTATAGGAAGCAAGCCGGTGCTAAGTATTTTTAAATGGTATGTAAGCAAAGCTGAACTGTAAATCTTCATTCAGGAATATGTATTAAGATTGTGGAATTGAGTGTAAGATTGGTAGGGGTGAAAGTGGGTTTGGTTAAATGCATCCTTTATGGCACTATGATCTATCCTTTCTTTGAAAGTTTTTGAACAGTGGAAAGACCCATTTTGTTGCATTTCCCCATTCTTGTTTTTAAAAGAAAAAATCCCAAGCCCTACATATGGCTTGTATTGAACTTTTACATTTGAATTAAAGATTGTTAAACATAAAAAAAAAAAGATCTACTGTAAAACTTAGCACGATGAACACTTAGCAAGGGTAGTTACTTCTAAGTTAATCCCCTGAAACACTCCATTATAGCATCGCTAGTTTGGAGTCCATGCTTGGAGTGTTCAGACCTTCTTCTTTGCCTATGTTTTTATCAGTACATATTTGCCATACATAATTATACCATTCATCATAGAGATGTATAATGTATCTTAGTTCTTCTTTGTTCCCATTCCTATTCCCTCCCTTCATCCCTCTTTCCCATCCACATTTACAAAAGCTTCATTTCCATTTTTTCCTTCCATTCTCTGTTTTTAATCCCTGTCCAATCTGTCTCCCCTTTCCCTTATTGCACTTCCTATTTGAACCTTTTCCCCCTGCTTCCCCAGATCTATTCTCCATCTTGCTCGCTGTTTACCCTTTGGATTTCTCACATAGTGTAGTACTTAAACTTGTGTGTCTGACTTATTTCACTTAAAACTATGGCCTCAAGGTGCATCCAGTTACCTATAAATAATTCAAGATTATCCTTTATGGTACAGTGTACTCCGCTGTAGATAAATACCACTTTTTCTTTATCCATTCATCTGTTGATGGGCATCTGTGCTATTCCCAAGATTCAGCTATCATAAATTGTGCTGCTATAAAAGTAGTTTGTATATACTGAATCTCTGTGGCATGATGCTTTTAACTCTTTCAGGAAGATCTCTAGAAGGGCAGCAGGGCAGCAGCTGAGTTTAAACCTGCTATCTAATCTTATTTCCTGGAAATGTCCTTTAGTGATAGAACTCAATTGTGATCATTTCCGTGGAAGACATATGGATCAAGTCACTTATTCTCTCTGCTCTTAAACCATAAGTCTGCTTTTCTATCTAGAAAGTCATTGGTTTTGGTTGGCTTTTTTGTTCACTTGTGTGTTTTGAGGCAGGGTCCACCATGTAGTTCAGGTTGATCTTGAACGTACTATATAGCCTAAGCTGGCTTCAAACTTGTAAGGACCCTGCTCTCTCAGCCTCCCTGCTGGGAATACAGGCGTGTATATAGAGAGAGGTAAAGTAGAAAGAACATATTCACTTGTTCCACCATTAACTGAGTTTCTACTTTGTGCATGCCACTATGCTAGATTCTGTAAGAAACAGAAGTAGAATTTGTGTCTGTCCTTCAAAGATTACTATCCAATAAAACAGACAGATTTGGAAAAACAAATCTAAGATACAAATTGCTGTAGTGGAAGATTCTCTATGGAGCACAGCAGAGAGACCCCCACCAGAGTGGAAGGAGGATGTGGACCACTGAGGCTCTGCTGCTGGTTGTGTTTATGAACTGAGTAATAGCTAGTCTGGGCTTCCATTGCTTTAACTGCCCATCAAAATAAAAATGCAATACCTGCTTTCTATAATCCAAGTGTTTGTCAGCTGGTGAATGGATGAAGAAGGTGTGGGGTTTTTTATACAGTAGAGTACTACTCTGCCATAAAGAAGGGTATGATCAAGACATTTCTAGGAAAATGGATGCATTTTGAGTCCATACTTTTAAGTGAAATAAATCAGACACACATGTATAAATACCACATTGCTTCTTTGGTGTGAGAAACTGAAAGTGTAAATAAGGACCAAAACCTTTAACAGGTAGTGTGAAATAGAAAGAAAATGTTCAAATAGGTAGGGGAACAAAAGAGGGGATGCGGTAAAGGAAAGAAGACAAAAGTAAAATATACGATAAGAGAAACAAAGATAAATGAATAAATAATGCTGTTTTTAAAATTAGGATAAGGGCACAAAGTTTCAATTAAATAAGAGGAATAAGTTCTGATGATCTTTTGTACAGCATGGACTGTAGATAGTACTGTATACTTGAAATGTGCAGAGAGAGATTTTATTTTATCTTCTTCTCCTCTTTTGTTCTTGATTATAGCTATGTAACAACTTCAGTTTTAAAAATGTAATGGTTTTGGGGCCGGGGAGATGGCTCAGCAGAATAAGCACTTCCCTGGCAAGCGCAAGGGCCTGAGTTCAATCCCCGGTTCCGCAAAAAAA
>NW_004524647.1:9811672-9817176 GCF_000260255.1 Octodon degus | reverse complement strand
CACATAGGCTCATCCCATCCACACAGAAGATTGACAGGGCAATGACTCCTAGAATAGGATGGAGTATCACAGAGAGAGATTTTAAATAATCATATTACACAAAAAAGATAAGTATGTGAGATGATGAATATGTTAATTAGTTTGATGTAATCATTCCACAATGTGCAGTGTGTGTATATATTATATACATATTAAATACTATCAAAATAAATTTAAAAAATACAATCAGGATGAGCTCACTGAGGTGTCTTGCACAATACCTGATTCTCAAAGAACACTGGTTAGAACGAATGGTGAGTAATCACTCATTTGATCATGACCATGACTTGAAGAAGAGAGAGCTCCCTGCCAGTGGAGGTAGTCAAAGAAGGCAAGACATAAGTGGAGCCCGGAAAGATGGGGCAGGAGCTACAGGTGAGAAGGAGTTGTCACTAGAATCCGAGGAGTGGCTCCTCCTTGAAGGTAGAAAGTCATTATGAAATTTCAAAAAGCAAGTGTTATATTCAATGAGGAAAAATGTTCAGGCAAGAGAGGTGCAGGTCTTAGTATCATACTACAAAGATCCTTGCATGCCCACCTGGGGACTCAGGGACCCAGAATACTGGGGCCCAGAGATAACTATTACTCAGCCCTCACTGTCCAAATGGGAACTGCTATAGTCTGAGTCAGAAATGTCCCCAAAAGACCCATGTGTCAAAGGTTCAGTCTCCAGCTTGGTCTGCTGAGTGGTAGGGGGACCTTTAAAAGGCAGGGCCAAGTGAAAGGTCTTAGGCATGGCAGCGCCCCCCAAAAGGGGTTGCAGAACCCTAGCCCCTGCTCTTCGTCCCCTTTTGCTTTCCAGTCATGATGAGGTGAACAGCTTTGCTCAACCATATGCTCCTCACAAGATGTTCTACCTCCTACAGAACAAAACCAGGACAGGCAACCCACCATATACATGCAAAAATAAACTTTCCCCTTTTTATTAAGTTGATTATCTCAGATATTTTATTCCAATAATGGAAAACTGACTAAAAAAAAGAACAATGAGACTCAGAAATTTACCCAAGGCCATGTGGGTAATAAAGCTCTTGGATGGGGCCGGGGAGATGGCTCAGTGGAATAAGTGCTTCCCTGGCAAGTGGAAGAGCCTGAGTTCAATCCCTGATTCCACAAAAATAAATAAGTAAATAAATAAATAAACAAATAAGTTGGACAACAGTCTTGTTATTGCCACTATACACAGATTTTATAAGAAGGTGCTTCAGAAGCCTAGGTGCACAGAGCGTCCTTAGTGGCTGCCATACAAAAGGGAGTGAGAGGAAGTTGGGCCAATGCTGAGAATACTCCAGTCGGATGTCTGAGGTGGTTGCATGTCCACTAGATTTTAAAAGAGATTCTTCAACTTTATCTCCCCTGAAAAAAAAAAAAAAAAACCTCTGCCTTTCTACAGAGTCTTGGCTGGACTTCATATTTTTGGTAGAACAGAGTTCTGAAGGTTTTCCAGTACTAAGATAACTTGAGTAAAACAGTGTTTAGAACACAAAGTGGCTCTCCTTACAGGCTGTAAAAGCAGGAGATGGTGGTCACATTCTTGTTAGCACCTCCAGGAGAGCCACTGCTTTCCCCATGAGTCCAGATCCTTGGCCTCCTGAAAACCCACATAACAGCCATTGCTCTATGAACAAACATCTAGCTGCTGCTGTAGGAATAAGGGGTAGCTGCTCCTGACACCCAGGGGACCTGGAACTTCTCTATGTTAGTGTTGACACTCTTGTGTTTCTTAATGGACTTTGACAGCAGGTTTTATTAAAGTTTGAAAAGTTTCTGAGTTTCTTTTCTGCCTTTCTAATGTTCATTTTGATGTCCTAGAGGAAAGAAACTAGAGAGAGAAGACAGTAAAGAGGACAGTACATATACACCAGTTCAGAGAGTGTAAGAGATGAACTTTGAGTTAAATACTACTCGTCT
Organism: Octodon degus; assembly: GCF_000260255.1. NCBI lineage: Eukaryota > Metazoa > Chordata > Mammalia > Rodentia > Octodontidae > Octodon > Octodon degus. The sequence goes on along the minus strand of NW_004524647.1, from coordinate 9,815,226 downwards.
AACAGGTTGGCCGGAGTCAAGAGTGATTCTCAAAACTGGGTCAAGAAGATCATAAGTTCAAGCCCACCCTGGGCAACTGAGTGACTTAGCAAAATTTTGTCCCAAAATTTTTAAAAGGGGACTAGAAATGTACCTCAATGTGAATCCATCCCAGATTCAATCACCGGTACCACATGGGGGGAAGCAAAGAGTGATTCTCTGTACACAGATGCCTTGCAGAGTCCCAAACTAGTACCTCAGGCTACTTCATACTACACTGAAGCCCCATAGCACTGTGCCATAGGAAGGCACCTTTGTAAGACAGAATATTCGGCTGAGTGTCCGTCCAAAAGCAATTACTCTATGCTGTTAGATAGTGCACAAATGCATGTGCAAGCATGTGTGAGTGTCCATATACGTGCATGTATGTGCCTGTGTTCACATATATGCATTCTTAAGCATGTGTGTATGCCTGTCTATGTGGCACTGTGTGTGTCTGTCTCAGTCACTTCATCCTTGCCAGGACACAATATCTGACACAACTTAAAGGAAGAGAGGTTTAGCCTGACTCGTGATTTAGAAGTTTAGTTCATGCTTAGCAGACCTGAACTCAGAAATGGTGTGGTAGAAGGGCCTGGAAGAGGAAAGTAACTCACATCGTGGAAGCCAGGAAGCAGAAGAAGTGGAAATAAAATAAAATAAAAGTTTAAAAAAAGAAAGAGAAGTGAAGATGGCCTGCCTCCAGCCCACCCCACTTTCTAACAGCAAGTAGGCTCAAGGCCCCCGTGGTCCACCACCTTCAACCAGCACCACCTCTGAGCACCTGAGTTCAATGGGTCACTCCTGATCTGAACTCTTAATAGTGTAGTTTAAAAATACAGTGACTTCTGGTGCCAGGTGTTATCCAAAGGAAAGCCGCACTCATAGACACCGGGGTGTATCCTCATGCCCCTTATTCATCAGGACTGGCACCTGGTGACTTCTGAATTTTCCCCCCAAGTCAAAATAATGGCGAGGGGCTGGGGGAGATAGCTCGGCAGTCTAAGCACCTGCATGGCAACAAAAGGGCCTGGATTCAATCCCCAGTACCACATGCCGTGCCAGCCCAGCACTGAGCCAGCCACCCAAATTGGGCATGGTGGTACATGCTGATAATTCTAGCACTGGGGAGGCTGAGACAGGAGGATCACTAGGAGTCTGAGATGTGCAGTAAGATCCTATGCCAAATAAATAATTCATCATCATCATTATCATCATCATCATCATCATCATCATAGTGAAAAATAAACATTTTGAATCAGTTATTGATCAAGGCAGTTACAACAGTGCAACAAACTAAAGATATTCATGGAGGAGGATTTCCAGTGCTGCTTCAGAGGGTGGCAAGAGGGAGGGGACCTGTGGGCGCAAAGCAAGGGGGACTATTGTGAAGGCAGTTGATGTCACTGTGTCTTTTACTGTAATAAAAATATTTTCATATTCACCATGTTTTTTATCACACCTTATATGCTGCACATGTGTGTGTTGCTATTTTATTTAATCCTCAAACTAACCCCATGAGGGGGCACTTGGCTCACTATACTGATGGTAAAACAGACTTGGGGTTCTGACAACATTGCCAGAGATCCCACACATCACACAGAGTGAAGCTGGTCTCATGCTGCATCTATTTAAAATATAACATGTAGGACAAAGAGCAAGCTAGTCAAAGCCCAGACTTCAGAATATTCAGAAAAACTCATTCAGGGGAGCCTCAGGGCCAATTCGATCTGAGTCATCTTCAGGCAACCAAGTGGAAGAAGTTTAAAGGAGGAATAGGTGGCTGCACCAGAAATAGGACCCCGCCTGGTGCTCACTGGCTCAACACTAGAGAAGTAAGCTATTCCCTCTCTGCTTCTTTCAGCTCTTCGTGAGAGAACCTGAAAAGAGGCTGGGAGTGAGGGGAGACATCCGCCAACACCCTTTGTTTCAGGAGATCAACTGGGAAGAACTTGAGAGAAAGGAGATTGACCCACCTTTCAGGCCAAAAGTGGTAAGGGCCACCCGCGAGACGGTTCGCTTTCAGCTCTTCTCCCCTTACTCACAGGCTGTGGTTGGCCCAGTCACTGGAAGCCCCTTCCTCTTAGCCCCTACCCAGCTCTGACTCCTACCCCAGCCCCACTCTCAGGCAAGGTTGTGTTTCTTCAACATCAGCCATTTGGCTAGTGGGGTAAAGTAAGAGTTAAGCTTCTTGCTGCAAAGCCTAGCCTCTACAGTCAAATGCCCCTGCATGAAGAGTGTACAGTTGGGTGCACTTAGGTTGGATGTGTATTTGTGAGCAGTAGGTAACTGTCAGATAAGAATGGATTTTGTACATAGCACACATATATTTGTGTCTGGGTGACCCATATCGTCCACTAATTCTGCATTCTACATGAGGAATTTGGAGCCATTTTTTCCATATGTCTTCAGATTTACTTAACATCTACAACATGTGCACACACTGCATTCCCTAGTAGTGTTCCTCAATTTAAAGAAGAAAAAGAAAATCAGTGTTCAGAAAAAGATAGATCTGTAAATTCCCACATGTACACATGTTAGCGGAAATGCCCAGCCCACATCAGAAAGGGAAGAAAGATCTGGTTCACACAGAGAGGGGCCCCTGGAAAATGAAGCCCAAAATGCAGACAAATCAGATGAAGAAAGTTCTAGAGATGAATAGTAGCTGATTACACATGAGCACACTTGATAACACTAAACCGTGCACTTAAAAATAAAAGCTAAATTTATGTTACCTATTTTGCACTCTAAAATTTGTGTTACCTATCTTTACTCTTTCAATAAAGCAAAGTGGTAGATTTGCTAGCTTCGACAATTCCTGGTGATTTCTTGAACTATGATAACAACCTGGCTAGGAATGTCTCTACTGTTACTTTGCTGAAAAGAGTGTGGGCTCATGGGTATCATATAAAGATTTCACCCTACAAAACAGCCACAGTTGTTGGCTGTGATCATGAATAGATGAAAAATGCAAATATGCCTTGTTTCCAAGGTTTGAGTAATTGTTCTCAACATCCTCCCAAGCACCAGAGATGTTCAACAGGTTGGCCTTTAGCCAACTCTCTGTTTAGTTGTGACAGAATCACTTCTAATACAGGGCTAATCATTTGTTTGTCAATAAACAAATTTTTGCCATCTTTTATCTTGATTCATGCCTGATTTTTTTCCATAGCAGATTAAAACTCATTTGATACTTTGCACATAAAAATCACAACTTTGATTTAAGCTTAACCTTGAGGAACAATTATCAGTTCGGCCAGTAGAAAAGAATGTCCCTGGCCTGTGGTCTGAGCAGCTGTCTACACACGGGGTCACTAACCACCAACCTCACCAGCCCACTGCGCCTCCTCAGGTGGTGAGGCCTGACCTTGTGCTTTGTGACTTCCTTTCTATAAAGGTTAGTCTCATCTTCCAGAACTCAAATATGGACATCATGTGAGACAGAACTTATTAATAGGTATTTGTTTTCACTGTACCTCTCTTTCTCTTCTCTTCTACCCCCACTGCTCTCTTTCTCTCTGTCTCTGTCTCTGTCT
>NW_004524647.1:9804895-9811567 GCF_000260255.1 Octodon degus | reverse complement strand
TGTCTGTGTTTTGGTCATGAGAATCAATGCCCCAGTGCTCTGAAAGGAGTTTATTTCATTCTGTGTTTTCTGTGAAACACAGTCCATGAGGTGTAAAATAAAATGGACATAGTTAGAGAAATCATCAGTAGTACCAAGGATGTTGATAAAAGACTATGAACACTTAACCTCCTATGCACCTTCTTTTTCTCCCTTCCCTCTCCTCCCACCCCCACTTGTGTCCTGTGTAGAATAAAAGGAAAGAGAGAAAATTTGGGCCTTCTGCTTTTTCTAAAGTTGCCAGTTCTTCATGTGAGCTCTTAACTAGGAGCATTACATCCTAATGAAAGTATGCAGTTATAACCTTTATGTGATTTTAATCATACTAGTAAGAAATGGGTGATGGGACCATAGAGCTTATCAAGCCATACTTGATAATCTAAGTCTTAGTTCAGCTGTTTAATCTGCAAATGCCAGCTTTGTCATGCACAGGTCATAGATGAAGTAACTAATGTTAAAATGATGGATTTACTGGCTGATTTTCTTCCCATTTTCTTCCCCTTAAACTCTGTCCAAGAAATCACCATACGACTGTAGCAATTTTGACAAGGAATTCCTGAACGAGAAACCCCGACTATCTTTTGCTGATGGAGCACTGATCAACAGCATGGACCAGAACATGTTTAGGAACTTCTCTTTTGTGAACCCAGGAATGGAAGGGCTCATCTCCTGAGAGCATGCTCTCCAGAAACTTGAAGGAATTTGCATCGTCTCTGGAAACTGGTTCAGGCCACACTTCTTGGGCCCCTTTTTCAAGTTGGGAAAGAAAAGAAACACTCAACAATAAAGGCTGAGACCTTTTAGTTCCTCATTGACTTTTTATCTGTAGCAGAAACCAACTCTACTTCACTAAAGACAACGCCCTGTAGCTCATCTCATCTTTCACAAACACCCTTGACATTAGGTTATTACTAACCCTAATTATTAACTTGAAAAGTGGCTCTCCACAGTGAAGAACTTGAATCTTAATACTTCTCCAAATTGTAGCTCTTCCCTTGGACACTGACTGTTGATCAGTGAAATACTTGATAAACCAAGGCACAAAGTGAACAAACTTCTCAAGTCTGAAACAGCCCATTGCCTGGATCCAACTCAGCCACAGGAAAAATTATCACTAACCAGTTTTCTTCTGCACATATCTGTGGATGTGTAAGTGGCCTGGGAGGAAGCCCTTGAATAATTTCTCATGGTATTCTTCACAATAAACCTAGCTTGTAACTTAAGATTTTCAAATCAATTCATTCTGATTAGCCATGAAATTCACAGGAAAAAGTTCATGTTACAGAAAGGGAAGGTCAACTAGAACACATATGATGGTTACCTTGTCAACATAGAAATTAGTTCAGAGTCCAATAAAAATAGTATCATTTTTCTCCTGCTAATAAAAGCTGTCTGTCTGTGTATTCTCAGTTGATTTCAATATTAGTGCAGTCATTCAGTACTACCCTCACATTCTGACAAGAAAAGAAATAAAGTGCATAACTCTTCTAGGAGAAAAGAAAGCAAATCCCTTATCATCTGTTACCGGTGATTTGATGACAAGTCTCTCGATAGGCATCATTCAAATAAACAGCCCTTGCATGCTATTTGCAGTAACCAATCGTGGGTAATTAGAGTTGTAACTACACACTTTATAAAGTATTTGTGCTGTTTGTATATTTTGGTAAAATGTTGTGCCAATGACAAAGAAGTGAAAGTGTCAACATAGAATAAAAGAGGATGTGTCTTAGTAGTTTAAATCCCTACATGCCTCCCCAAGAACTTGCTCTGTCTTGTTGATCACCCAAATGTAGCTAGCACTGATGTTTTGTAATTTGGAAATAAAAATAAATCCCCATGTGGGCAAGAAATTCAGATAACCCTTAATTACTGTTGTTCTAGTCCTCTTTCTGCTCTCCATTTCTTATAGGGGCTGGGCCATGTGTGCCTTCTCCACTCAGCCCAGCCCCAGCCTTTCTCACCTCAGCTGGCCTGGGCCCCTCCAGGGCTTGCCTCCTTCCCCACCCACCTTCTGCAGCCTTGTGTACAAGAAGCACGCTGCCTTTGCACTCAGCCCCTCGACTCCCCAGCCTGTATTTTCCTGTGTCTTCTCTTCTGCTTCTCCTTCCTTACTCCTCTGCTGGCTCCTTTTCTTCCTTCTCTCTCAAATCCCTTAGAAGACAATCTTTCCTTTCCTTTCCTTTCCTTTCCTTTCCTTTCCTTTCCTTTCCTTTCCTTTCCTTTCCTTTCCTTTCCTTTCCTTTCCTTTCCTGTCCCTTGGTATTTTCCTTCCCCTCTGTCCTCAAGGAGCATTCCATGCTGATAATCCAAGTCCATGCCTCCAGCTCTAGTCTGTCCACCAGGCTTCAAGCATACAGTGTTAGCCCATGGTGCTCCCAATGAGCCAGTGACACTTTCCCATGGTCACAGCCTCCTTTGCATTTTCTATCTCTGCTCACAGCCACACCATAGTGCCCCTCATCTGGACTGAGAATGGCTCACTGTCAACTACCCCCTTCTAGCCCTGTAACCTTTCTTGTTTTCTTTCTTTACCAAATCCTTATGATTCTGCTTCTCCAATCTCTCCCTGAAATACATACTCAGCTCAACTTTGTTTACTGATAATCATGACAAAATTGATGGCCTCTGAATCAGCTTCTGCATTTTAAGTCTCTCTCCATCTTAGTTCTTACATACACCTATACTGTCTTTGTAAATGGATGTCATTAATATTATCACACCCATGCTCAAAAACCATGTAATCTGCATTTGCTAAAAGCTACTCGAGATTACCATTTCTGCCTCCAGACCACCCATCTACCTTGGCCCTCATTGCAACTTTTTGCTAATCCTGTGCTCCACACCCTGAGCATTTCTCAGCACTACCTGGAAGCACTCATCTTTGCCTGCCTCTGAGCCTCTCTGACACTAATATTTTTGTTGGAATGTCTCATCCCCACATGTATGTCCAGAGTCCAGAGCCTATTGGTCTTTTGTGTGCAGTTCAAAGTTCACACTTGCTATGAAATATCTCTCTGTCCTGGCTGAATTCCACCCAAGCTGAATTCCACCCAATTATCCCCAGCCACCTGAGCTCACACAGCACTGCATCCCTAGTTACCTCCTTCATAGCACTCACTGTTCTCCAGTCAGCTATAGTATCACCTGAGGATGGGATTTGTGTCCAGTTCTCCTTCATACTTCCCACATTTCTTTGCTATACTAGTGGTGAAGAGGAACTGTCAGGTGAATAAGTAAATAAATTAATGATCTGTGGTATAGTTTGGGTGTTTCCCCTACAGCTCACATATTACAAATTTCATCTCATTAGAGGAAGTTTGGAAGGTGGGGCCTAATATGAGGTGATTATATCTTGCAGACTCTGCATTCATGAATGGACTACTGCCATTCCTGTGGGGATGAGTTATCACAAGAGTGGTTGTTACAAAACCAAATGCGGCCCACTCTTGCTCTTCCTCCGTGGGATAATATACCATGAAAGCACTTCCCCAATTACTTTTGGACTCCTCAGCCTCCAAAACCATGAGACACACAAATCTCTATAAATTATCATCTCTGGTATTCTGTTTTAGTAGTGAAAAAATGGACTAAGATGCACCATGTAGTGTGTTGAATAATAACCCCTCAAAAGAGGTACCTGCCTGGAACTGGTGAATGTGGCCTTACTTAAAATAAGGGTCTTTGTAGATATAATTAAGAATCTTAAAATGAAATCATCTTGAATCATATTGGAAGGGCCTTAAATCTAATTATAGTTGTCCTTCTAAAAGAAAGGAAGGTGAAGACGAGATAGACACAGAAAAGGAGAAGTCTTTGTGAAGACAGAAGTAGAAATAAGATCCATGTGTCCATAAGCCTAGGAATACCTGAAGTTAGAAGCTGAATTAGACAAGGAAAGTCTCCTCTGGAGTGAACACGGCCCTCCCAACACCTTCATTTCACACTTCTTACCTGTCTGGGTGATGTTTCTTGCCTATAAAATGGAGCCCACGGTTCTTACCATGGAACTCATTGTCCATACCAAGGATCCCACTGTTTATCCTATGTTGTGTTGTGTTAGGTTGTTTTCATAAAAGATACTGTATAGGAAATTTTTACCACAGTAGGAGAACTTAGTGCATGTTTCTTAGAGAGTTATTGTGATATTCTTGAGTTGGTATCACACAGTATCAAATAGACCCAGCACTTCTTGCAATCTCTCCCCTAAGTAAATAACCCCAGGTTTTATGGTTCCTAGCCTCCTTCAGGACAAAAATGCCAACTCCACAGCAAAGCCAGGCTTCACATCCAGGTCCTGCCTTCCTCTGTAGCCTCATTGTCCACCTTTCATGACCTGCTTTATTCTCTGGCATTTGCAGTCACACTATTTCTCACCTCTCAGCTGTTATGCAGCTCCACATGCCTGAAACAATTCTGGCCCATTTCAGCTTGACCAATTCCTAACTGTCCTATAATGCTCAATATAAACTACCTTGCTAGGGGTGGATATCCTGACCTTACCTAGCCATATTAGTGGCCCACTTCTCCTGGCCCCACATGTGTCTATGCACAACCTTCCCATAGCCCTTCTTTCTCTGAACTTTCTCCCACCTGACCTGAACTCCTTGAGGATCCCTTTTCTGTGTCCTCAGTTCCGGCAGCATGATTGGCATATCCCAGGTATTCAATAAATGCATGACAAATGTGCAAACAAAATAGTAAGTACTGTAGAAGTACCACTGTTAGGTTGCTGTCCTTCCTTTTCTCCAAAATGGTCCACTCTTAACCGTCAGGTGCATAAAGATATGAACAGGAGTATAACTGGAATGCTGAAATGACATAACCTTTGCTTCTAGCCATTTGCTTTGGTCTTTTGCCCACTGAGGTGTTTTGTTTTGTTTTGTTGTTTTGGCTTTTTCCTAGCACATAGGACAAGTAGACTAAGCCTCCTGATTCTCTTCACAGGCCCTGACAAGATTCTCTTCACAGGCCCTGACAAGATGACCCTTAGAAGAAAAAAAAAAAGCCTGGGAGACAGCTCAGTGGTGTAAGTGCCTCACTAGCATGCACAAGGTCCCAAATTTGATCCCCGGAACAGAAAAAAAAGGAAAAAGTAGGGAACTCAAAAATATTAAACAAATCAGAATCTCTTGTCTGCAAATTGTAAGATACTGGAAATGTCAATAGAGTCCATAAACCCAAAGACAGGTTCACAGCTGGGAGCAGTTAGCCTTCGGGAAGGCACAGAAGCCGTCCTCACAATTGGCTCATCATTCACTGTCAAGGAAAAAGTGATCTTAACAGGAGCAAAGATGACATGGCCTGAGAACACGCACCAATAAGACAGCTAGAAAGGAGCAAAGGCACAGCACTCAGGTAAACTCGTAGGGCGTAAGAACTAGAAAATACAATGGATTTGAATGCTTTCTTTTCATATAAGTGCAACCATGAAATGATTAGAAATAGGCTGTTTTACTTCCCAACAATCAGGTGAATGAAGAGAGCAAAATTTAAGAAGACAATTACCAAGAGTCATAGTAAATAGAAACATAATAAAAAGGAAGAATAAGTTCAAGTGTTTATCACTGTGCATGCCAAAGAGTTAAATCTTTCTAAGAAAGGAGTTTCAGGCTGGTTTTTAATAAAAGTCTGTCTCTGCTGTTTAAAAATGGTAGATGAAAAACCAAAGACAAGTCGTGTTCATAATAAATGAGTAAGATAATATATAGTAGGAAAATGTAAAAAAAAAAAAGAAAAGGAAGGAAAAGAAGTTGGGCAAAAAGAAAAGATAAGGAAGATAAAGATACTACAGCCAGATAGAAAGTAGTTAAAGTTGTTTTTAAAAAATAATAAAATAACATAACCTGCTCAAGAACTACTGCAAGGGGAAAGAGACTCTGGATGAAAGTGGGCTTAATTCCAAATACAACACAATAAAGTGCAGATTTATGGGGAAGAGAAGGTGGTGTCAGGCATAGAATAAGACAAAGAGGAAACTACAGGGGGAAGGAGAAACTAAAAGGATTTTTCATTGAGAATGGTAAGGGAGGGATGAGGAATTTGATCAGATGTTAAGAGAGACAGAATATCAAGGGTGGTGGATTCTTGCTAACACTGAGCATTACAAAGGTGGATGCTGAAGTCCAAAAGCTGAGGCTTATTAGGAAGAGCATTCACAAAAGGCTGACAAGGGTTCGGGCAAGGAGACATTCTTCATCAAAGGACAAGGAGGAAATTACAAGAAAATATGAGGTATGATATCAGTGTCAATTTAATTAAGACTTCCAAAATTGAAGAAAAATACCCAAAATATAGAGAAATATCGAGTTTTTGCTCCCATGGGCAGAGTAATATATTTTAATTATTAAAGAAAAACAATTAACTTTTAAAATAGTCATCCTACAAGTGTGCAAAAACTTGGGATCATGCCTAATGCCTTTCCAAAATGTTACAGAAGAGCATGAGCAAAGCCTACATCCCCCCTAAAGTAGTATTTGGTTCTTTTTTCAATAATTTTATTGAGAAACAAATAGAAATGAGACAGTTTCAAATCTGATTAGTAGGACAGTTTCAATAATTAATACATTGCATACTGTTGTCTTAGAGGTTATTCACTGTACAAGATGAAGATATGATATCCTGTTTACAAACATT
>NW_004524647.1:9802726-9803975 GCF_000260255.1 Octodon degus | reverse complement strand
TACACAGAAGTTTAGAAATCTAACCATATACAGCATTGTAGCAGGACAGTCCTGCCACACCCCCTTTCCTGTCTGCTGCCTTCATTCACCACCCCATTCTTTTTTTTTAATTTTTTTTCCTTTGGGGGAACCAGAGATTGAACTCAGGTACCTGCGCTTGCCAAGCAAGCACTTATTCCACTGAGCCATCTCCCCGGCCCCTACCCCTTTCCTTTTTAAACAAGCATTTACCTGAGAGACAGCATGGCTGCAACTGGCATGTCATGACGAACAGTATGTATTCAGAAGACCAGAATGACAGGCACTCCAAGCATGACCCTACTATTACACATTGCTATCTTCAGTGCAGTTGTTAGTTCATAGGTATCAGCATATAGTTAGTCAGGGTGAGAATCCCACCAAGTAACTGCTAGTTTCAACAACCTGCTGATAGTTCTCAGGATCATTGCCCTACACATCTTGTACATATAAATGTATGGCTTTTCCCCTTCATTTTTACTAGCTTTTTTCCTTGCTCTCTCTTCATTGTCTAATCCTCAAGTTCTTGCTTTCCTTTTAATTGTTGTACCTTTCTGTTTGTTTTCTCAAAAAAATCTTTTTTTGAGTTCTTATACTAGGGAGACTATATGACATTTACACATATGGGTCTGGTTTATTTCACTTATGAGTATATCTTCAAGTGGCATCCACTTAACTATGAAGGCTTCCAGTTTATCATTCTTTATAGCTGAGTAATACTCCATTGTATAAAAACACCACATCTTTTTCATGCATTCCTCAGGTGATGGGCATCTTGGTTGTTTCCAAGATTAAGCTATCACAAATTGTGCTGCTATAAACATAGGCACACATATATTACTATGATCTGATGTTTTCAGTTCCTCCAGGAAAATTCCCAGTAGGGGGCTAGCTCGCTTGAATAGGATTTCCAGTCCTAATTTTTAAAGGAGTCTCCATACTGATTTCCATAATGGTTGCAATAGTCTACATTCCCACAAGCAGTGGAGAAGTGTTCCTTTTTCTCCTGCAGCCTCTCCAACATTTGTTGATGGTTAATTTCTTTATGATAACCATTCTTTCTGGAGTGAGATGATATCTCAGTGTTGTTTTAATTTGCATTTCACAGATGGCTAGTGATATGGAGCATTTTTTCATATATTTATTCTCTTCTTTAATTTAATCCTCTGAGAAGTGTGTGTTCATCTCAAATGCCCATTTCTGGACTGGGGCTTTAAATTTTGGGGCCCTA
>NW_004524647.1:9781146-9800085 GCF_000260255.1 Octodon degus | reverse complement strand
GGGAGCACAGCTCAGTGGGAAGGGGTGCAGATCTGCAAAGCTCTGTCTAAGGACTTCTATCTAGAACATATAAAGAATTCAAAAAATCAGTCCCCCAAAATTGAATCACCCAATCCAAAAATGGGCATCTAAGATGACTATACATTTCTCAAATGAAAAATGCAAGTGGCAAATATATGAAAAAATATTCAACATCATTGATCTTTCAAGAGGTCCCAGTATAAACAACACTGAGATTCCATCTCACCCCAGAAAAAAATGGCTATCATCAGGAAATCAACCAATAACAAATGCTGGAAGGGCTATGGGGAAAAAGGAATCCTTCTCCACTGTTGGTAGAAGTGTAGACTGGTACAATAATTGTGGAAATCAGTGTGGAGATTCCTCAAAAAACAAGGATTAGAGATCCCGTTTGATTCAGCCACTACCCTTCTAGATATCTTTTTGGAAGAATTAAAAACAGTATACCACAGTGATAGATGCACACCCATGTTTATAGCAGCTGAATTTGTAATAGCTAAATCTTGGAAACAACCCAAGTACACATCAACTGAGGAATGGATAAAAAAGATGTGATTTTTTTATATACAATGGACTGTTACTCCACCATAAAATAGAATAAACTTGAGACATTTCTAGGTAAATCTATGTACCTTGAGAAAATACTCTTAAGTGAAATAAATTGGACTCACATGTGTAAATATCACATTATTTCTCTGATATGGGAACCCATATGTGTAAATAAGGAGCAAAGTGTACAAAAGAGATTCTGAAATAGGAAGAGATTGTTCAAAAGAAAGAAAAACTAGAGAGAGAGTAAAAATGGGAAGAAGAAAAGGGACAAAAGACTCCATACCCATAAATGAAATAAATCAGGCACATCTGCTTAAAGGCCATATTGTGTTTCTAGTAGGAGAAAGTGAAAGGCTAAATAAGGATCAAATGTATAAGATACTGGAAAATAGGAAGAAAACACTCAAATGGGAAGAGCAACAAGTGGTGAAAGGGGTAAAGAAAGGGAGAGAAAAGAAAAAAATGAATAGAAGAAAGAAAATTAAACAAAACTTTTGTAAATAAGGAGAGGAACAGGGGTTGAGAGGAGGATAGGGGTTGGGTTGGGGAAAAGAATCAAGAAATACCATGTACAAGTACAAAGCTCCTGTAATAAATGTGATCATTACTCATATATAAAATGTACCAGTAAGATTACTTTTTTTAAAATGTAGTACAGAGACTATTGGACAAGAAGAAGGGGTGAGAGAAAGGATAAGAACAGTAGCGCAGAAGGTAATGCGGAACAGAATAAGCAAAACCTGCTGTATGTATGTATAAAAAAGCTACAGTAAAGCCCAACATTTTATGAAATTAACATACACTAACAAAACATAGATGCAACATTAAGAAATATATATATATATACACATGGCAATGTATTAGAAATGCAAAATGTATATGCAATGTATAAGAAACCTCTAATATTTCTGATCTACTTAGATTTACTCCTGGAGTACAGAGATGGTTCAACATCGGAAAATAAATCAATGCGGTACACTATAACGATGGTGGCAAACCTTGGGAACACATATTTTTCTTTTGAGACAAAGGTATTAATGTACAAGTTTTTTTTCTGAACTAAAACCTCAGTGTTCAGGTTTAATCGCAGTGTTAGCACTTTGTGCTAAACAAGTGGGTTTTAGGTTGAAGTCTCAGCACTCAGTCTCTAAGAGGTTCGCTATCACAATACTACATTAACAGAGTAAAGGAAAGGAAATAACGTGATCATTTTGATTCATTCAACACCCTTTTCTTGGAAAAAAAAAAAAAAGAGCTCAGCAGACGCTCAGTGGAAGTAAACTACTTTAACAAACAAATACCACACAGTGTAAGAAAAGCTCTTACCCCAGCAACACGTCATTGTGTAAGGAGAAATAAAGTGCTGCAGTACAAAGAAAAAAGATAAACAGAAAAGCTCCTAGTTGGTATCATACTGAATGGTAAAAGATGAAGAGCTTTTCCCCAAGGTTAGCAGCAGGAAAGCGAGAATGTCATTTTTTCCCCTTGTGTATATTGTGGTATTAGACATCCTAGCCAAACAACTAGGCAAGAAAAAAATAAAAAGCATCCAAATTGAAGAGTGAAGATACCTCTGTTCACAGACATTGTTTCACATATAAAATTCTAATGGTTATACACACACAATAATAATAATAATAATTGATAATAATTCAACCACATTGTAAAACTGACAGCAATCATTTGCACTTCTATGTACTAACAATAAGCAATTTGTTAAGAAAACAATTCCATTTATAATAGCACCACAAAGCATAAAATACGCAGAAATAGCCAGGTGTGGTAGTGCATGCCTATAATCCCAGCACTTGGGAGCCTGAGGCAGGAAAATCACTATAAGTTTAAAATCAACCTGGGCTACATAATGAGTTCAAGGCCAGCCTAGACTGCATACTGAAATCCTGTCTCAAAAAAGAAAAAGAAAGAAAGAAATTTAATCTAGGAGAAGAAAGATAAGTATAATAAATAGTATGAAATGTTGCTGAAACTAAAATAGACATAAATAAATGGAAAAACACACAATATTTATGAATCAGAAGGCTTACTCTTGTCCACATGTCAACACTATATAAAGTGATCTACAGGTATAATGCAGTCCCTATCAAAATCACACTGGTGGGTTTTTGCACAAGTAGAAAAGTCCACCCTAAAATTCACATGAAATCTTAAGGGATACTGTCTAGTCAAAAAGAAAGACAGACAGACAGACAGACAGACAGACAGACAGACAGACAGACAGACAGACACAGACAGAGAGAGAGTCAAAAAGAGCAAAGCTAGAAACATTACACTTTATGATATCAAAATCTGTAACAAAGCTACAGTGACCAACACAGGTAGGGCTAGTATAGAAATAGACATAGAGATCAGTGGAATAGATGAGAGAGCCCAGAAATGAATCTTTGTGGCTATAGTCAAACAATTCTCAATGGGTGTCAATGGAAAAGGTTTTATTGACAAACAATACTGGAAAACTGGCTATTAATATGCAAAAGAATGAAATCAGACCCTTACCTTATTAACATCATCCACAAAATGAACTCAAAACAGAGCAAAGAATTAAAATACAGGATCTAGAACTGTAAAATTCCTAGTGGAAAACTAGAGAACAGCTTTATTAAGTTGAATTTGGCAATGATTTCCTAGATCTGGTACCAAAAGCACAGACAACAAAAATAAAAATAAACTAGACTACATTAAAATTTGAAACTCCTGCACATGAAAGGACACAGTCAGTAGAGTGGAGAGAACGTATATGTAACAGGAGAAAACATATGGAAGCAAGGAATTAATATCCAGGATATATAAGCAATCCCTACAATACAAAAAATTGAAAAGTAGGCACAGACTTGAAACCACTCTCCAAAAGCAATGTACAAGTGCCAAGCAAGCGGTGAAAAAGATACTCAGTATTAGTAATCAAATGTGAGATATAAACCAAAATACCATGGCTAGTAGGATGGTTGTTATTGAAAAGAGAATTACTTTGGCAAGGTTGTGTAATAATTGAAATCCCTGTGTCCTGTGGATAGGAATTTAAGATGGCAGAGTCAGTATGGAAAATGACTTGCTGGTTTCCCAAGCAAAATTATTCTATGATGCTGAACATTGTTCTTACTAAGACCAGTTACTATCTTCACGTTTTAAAAATAACTTTCTAAGGAGACATTCCTTTCTACACATTCTTGTTACTTTTATCCTTATTATAAAATTTCTACTAGAAGAGAAGACCCCTTAGGCCTACGCTCCTGCTTTCATTATCCGCTGGCAGAGTGCAGCCCCGACGTGGCCCTCCTGGCCTGCGCGGCCACATTCGTCAGGAGACACCATCACCCCTTAACCAGGCAGCCAGCAACTGGATTACTGCTGCTTTTATGCTCAAAAAGAAAATGACACATTTTTCAGGTTCATTTTATTTCTTTTGAGCTCAGGTCAGATGGGAATTCAGAGGCTTATTTATTTTAAAGCTTTTCTGTTTTATCAGCATTCAGTTCCTTAAGCTAGGTTGGTTAATCCCTTTGAAAGATTTCAGTGTTAAAAGAACCTCAGAAAAACATTTAATTTATTATTGACACTTGCTCCAAAGGTTTAGCAAGACAGCTGCCATGGACTTTTCTCCCTTCAATAATTGAGAGCAAGACAAGAAGTCCCAGAGGATTGAAATAACCACACGGGACCGTGTTGGCCATGGGTCTTGCAAGAAAAAGGGGTACATGTCTTACATACAAGAAGCCCAAACAGCCTTGTGTTCATTGGCAGATGTGGTACAGCCCACATGAGCAGTTCAGGCAGTTCTTCAGTGGCTGAGTTTAGGTTCCTGGCCTTCCCTGCAGACCCCACAGAGGGAAACCAAGGCCATAAAGCAGAGATACCTCCAAGGGAACCAGCTCTTACCCTACCCAATATCTGGAGGACTTGGGCCTGGGCTCTGAAAGTGCTTTATCCTACTTCCCTGGAAATATTTAATAGAATAGAAAGGAATCATCATCGCCTCTCAAGAAAACAAAAAAGGCAATGAGCCGTTGGAGTAAAACTCTAGGGACAGAACTGATCACTAACTCTCTTACTATTTCCTTCAGAGTTGGTTTTGCCATTGGTATCTACTTCCCACTGATTTGCATTCCCACAGATGGCTCTGGGAAACCCACAGAGCCCACTGAGCTTGTCCCTTTGCTTCTCTCTGTGATAGATTTTGCACCCAAGTGTGTCTATAAGAGAAAACACTGGTTCTCAGTAGGTATTTATCAACATGTCTACCTGGCTTGATTGTAAAGTAACATCTGTTTTGATTGGCTGGTGTCCATGCTATGGAGTTATTAGGAGATCTTGAGTGTCATTTCTGATTATGGGCAAACGGGATGGTACAATCTTAGCTTTGGGATGATCCAAGATATTTCCTGGTTGTTTGCACTTCTCCTTCCAGGGTGATCCATTGGGGTTGCTCCATCAGGCAACACTTTCTGGAGGGTCCAAGGCATTCTGCATAACTATTTTGAAAATTAAGGATAGAACCAGAAGGTCTTCTAAGAAGAAATCTTGTACTGCCTCAAATCTAATCTTATACCCCTCTAGAATCTTTGCACCTTCACTCAAAGAGCACCCCATGTAGCACCCTACCCTCCAGTCACAGAGGGAACACATCAAACCAAGAATGCTCTGGAATATTTAACAATGCTGGAGGAAGTCTTGGGCTATTTTAAAAGTACCTTGTGTTATTAATTCTTATTTCTTCTTAAAGATTGTTCTGTAGCTCAATAATAAAAACCCCATGCCATAAAAAGATTAGTTAAAATTACTGGGCAAGGGTGTATGAATTGTTTTTGCTCTGCCTTTGGTTTTGGCACCAGAGTCCATGGTCCAATTTTTCTGTATCTTTTCCAATCAAATCTCTATTTCATGTCACCTATGACATCTTAGAATTTGTATTACATATAGATCTGAGGTAGGATTTTATTCTTTGAGATATTTCTCATAATTTGTAGTTACTTAGATCATCAGAGAACTGGAATACACTTAACAGTACATTGAAAATATGACCCACTATTTTCTAAATCTGATAGTATTACTTAAATATGACATAGTCAAGAGGAAAATAAGGCAAAATACCATGCCAAGATAAAATAATGATCATCAAACTAGAGGAAATGAGGACATCCATTTGGGGATATGTTACTTACCTGTAATTTCAGTATAGAATAGTAAGTGAGCCATTGATAAACATTTGTTTCCTCAGCAGGGAAGATGAAATTAAATGGGGCACTGTGAACACTTTTACTGTAGGTGTCAAAATCTGGAAATATGATTATTGTCACCTTTCTTTGCAGGGACAAACACTTGGTATGCACAACTTAAAGGGTCAAAGATTTATTTGGCTCATGGTTTCAGGGAGCTGGCTCCAACACAGAGCATCATGTGGAAGGATATGGCTAAGGAAAGCTGCTTGCCTCATTGTGGCTAGAAGCACTGATAGTTTGAAAGACCCAGAGGAGAAGATACCCCTCAAAGACCCAACCCAATGGCCTTCCAACTCCAGCCAGAGACCTCTGCTAACAGTACATTCCACAATGCACTCTCTGTGGACTAATCCACCCCTAGAGTTGATGTCTCCATGATCTAACCATCTTCTGAGAAGTCCACCTCTGAACACAAAGGCCTACCGAGAAGAACCATTGGGTTAAGTCAATGTGTAAAACTTCAGATTCTACACCACTCTGAAGCTCAGCTATGTCAGAACTGCTCCTATTGCTTGCCTTTTCTCTTCCATTTTTGGCACTGAAGTGACCTATTTTAAGAGTAATCTACAATCACCCACATAATTGAATTTCTCCAGACAGAAAAAGCTATCTGAAGGAAAGAAAATAGTACAGTAAGACCAAAGGGGTAGGGATTCATGTGACCACAGGCAATAATAAAAGCAAGCTGGAAATCTGACAAATATACTATAAATATCACAACAGTATTGAGGCTGTTTAGGTATTTTTAAAAATAATCTTCCTGCTGACATGAACACCCAGAGTACATCTAATAGAGGAAGAATAGGTACCTATCTTCAGAAACGTCCTCTAAAGCATTCTGAAAATAATACTAGGACTACAGATCTCTGGTTATGTCTAAAAGCAATTCTTGTCTTTCCCTTCCTCTGGATGAAAATGCTCACAGATGTTTACCAAATTAACTGATTTGGAGGGGAAAGAAAGTCTACCCAGGCCTTAGAACAGAGGGCCTGAGGGAAGGTGCGTCCTTCGCTCTGAACAGTCTTCTGTTTTGAATTTTCTGTGAAACCATGAACAAGTCATTTCATCTTTGGGGGCCTAAAATAAGGGGGTCACCAAGATGATGTTTAAGTCCCTTCTAGCTTGAGTGCTTTCTGGTTCTAATCTAAACCAAAAGCCTGAGAAGCTGAAAGGTTGGTGAGCAATACTTTCCACATACACAGGTGCTCACTGATTCCATTCTTTGCAAAACTGGGGCCAGCATGGGGCTCTTCTTTTCCTTTCAGTGCTCTCCTCCCTCATTTCAGGTTCCTAATCTCCCTGCCCAGGCTATTAGAAATGCTGCTCAGAAAATGCCACAAGGCCCCCATGTGAAGAC
Organism: Octodon degus; assembly: GCF_000260255.1. Lineage (NCBI taxonomy): Eukaryota > Metazoa > Chordata > Mammalia > Rodentia > Octodontidae > Octodon > Octodon degus. The sequence goes on along the minus strand of NW_004524647.1, from coordinate 9,792,921 downwards.
AGACAAGTAAATGAAGACCATTGGCTATGAAAACAACCATCTAGCCACCTTTTCAGTCACTTTTGCATTATCCAACATAATGCCTCATTCATCATTCATTCTTTTTTTATTTTTTAAATAATTTTATTGAGAAACAAATAGCAATGAGACAGTTTCAAAACTGATTAGTAGGACAGTTTTAATAATTAATACATTGCATATTGTTTTCTTCTTAGAAGCTATTCAAAGTACAAGATGCAGACATGACATGCTGTCCAAACACTATTAGTACAAATCTTTCTATTCATTGACTTAAGAGAAAGTGGCTGTATATCTATCCTATTTTGAATATACAGATACAAAATGGTCCTTCATTTGTATCCCCTTTTTTTGTTTAGTTTTGTCAGAGATTGGTATTCCATTGTTATTTAAATATTGTAGGTGTGTGAGTTAAGCAAAATAATCCAATATAGTCCAGTAGTCCATAATAGTAGTGGGTTATCCATAGGACTGGCAATGTTAGAAGTTGTTGATTTGAGCCTTTTACAACTCAACATATTAATATGGCTTTACTTATACTTTGTTTTTATACTTTTCTGCTGGATGGTTAAGACCAAGATAAAGCAAGACCAATATAAGAAGAAATGCAACTTTTGTATCTCACAAGGTCAGTCAAATCCCCTCAGGATTTAACCTGAAAACCTATACAGCAGTTTGTAGATCCTTTGTCAGTGTCAGCCATGTGGATGAGCCACAGCCATTGCTTAACCAATTTGCTCTCTGAGAAAGCCTGAGAGAATGTTTTCTCTCCATGTGACTCTCCTTAGGCACACTCTGCATCATTGATCACTTTTCTCTGTGGCCCCATAATCCATCATTCATTCTTAATAAATGTTACCTAGGTGAAATTGTTATGTGACTAAATATTTATTTTATACTATACAAAGTGCTTCCACAGTTGCTCTTATTCTTACCATTAGAAATTTACTATTAATACACCTACTAATAGGATGAGGAAACTGGGACCCAAGGAGATAATGATTTACCTACGGTCATGCTAAAAAGTTGCCAAGTGAAGACTGGAGTACAGGCCTCTTAGCATCAGGTCCCACTTTACTCTGGAGTATAGGATTCTAACTGCCTCTCTCTATCAGTGGCCAGTGACTTACTAGAGAGTTGTAAGTGGACTCCTCCCATTCAGAACCACACCAGGCTTATTTGTACCACTTTCAGGGAAACCAGCTCAGAGAAATGGTCTCGTGGATACTGATTTTCTCACTGCATAGCAAGTCTCTATCCACATTATACTGGCTCCCAGACTCTATCTTGCCAACAGAAATGAAGACTTTGCCTTGAAGCCCAGCAAAATATATTGGAAAGAATGACAAGTATTTCTTTTGGGAAGGTAGGGACTGAGATTTTGGTTCTTCAAACAGATCCTGTAATACATCTGCATTTCTGGACCAGTGAGGCCTGGGTACTTCCTTGGCATAAGACATCTGCCACCAAGAGAACCCTATGTGGCCAGGATCTGCTTGCTCAGATACCATCTAGCAAGGCTATGCTTGAGAGTGGAAGAAGTTATAAACCACCAGCCAAAGCACAAGAGACGCTTTTGCCCATATCACAAACTGTAGGTAGACATCTCAGCTTGTGGAAAACCTATCAAGGACCTCAAAAGAGAAAATATCTGTTTTAACCCCTACTAGACCCAGAAATGCCAGAATCCATTCTCAGCAGTCCAAGTCAAGGATCCTTTTTCATTTCATTCCTCTCCTAACTAGAAGAAGGGACTGGAGGAAGAAAGAAAAACTATAGTTATGAGTACGCAAGCACACAGAGACTGACTACTTGTTGTTCCCACCACAAGCAGCCAACATGTGGTTTGCCTGACCTAGATGGGGGAGTGGTGTGCTCAAAATGAATTTCAGGTTATTCATAGTACTGCATGTTTCTGTTACCAAAATAAGACTTGAGGAAAAAATTAAAAGGGCAATTTTAATGGAACCAGAACAGCCTTGGAACCAGTGATGTTTCAGCCAAAGTTTGAAAAGTGTGCCCCATTGGAGCAGGTTCAAACAGACAATAGGAAAAACAATAAAGCTGTTTTGTTTTGCCATATATATATATATGTATTTGTATTTTATGGAAGGGTCTACAGAGTGTTCAGGGTCTTACTACTAGATCAGACTCATAGTGATTCGCCTGCTTACAGCTTTCCAAGTGCTAGAATTACAGGCACGTGCCACCACATTCAGTTTCAATCACCATCTCAGCACTCCCCATGGGGCAAGGCCAGCACAGCAGGCCTGGGGATTGAACCTCCAACCCCTGCGCCTGCTTACAGGTGCATTAATCTGCTGAGCTATTTGGCCGGCCCTACCCAAACATATATTGAAGATGAGATCATGTCACAGTACAAAGTGCATTTGTGTGAGATTTCTTATGCATAGAAGACCTTCATCCTTGATCCACTGCCACCCTGGAAGGTGTTCAAAAGCTGTGCATTTGACTGAGTGAGCAAAGGGATGGGAGAAGCCTTCACTGTCACCATCGGTCTAGGGCTGAGGCTGGTGAAAAAAAGTCCCAGAGGTGACTGCTTTGTGCAGCAGTCACTACAGTGATTAACTGGCACCAGATTCTCTGTCTTAGGAAATCCTGGCCAGAGACAGAAGCCAGGTGATCAAAAGAAAAGGCATCAGGCGGTGGCAGCAGAAGCCAGGAGGTAGGGAGCAATGACAGAGAATAACCCTGTCACCATAACAGGAGCCACTCAAGTAGGCCCAAAAAACAGTCATTTCTGGGGTGTCTCATGTTATGCCAACATCCTACAGTTGCAACAGGATCCCCTAAGCTGCTGAGGGGATAGGTGAAACATTCACAACTCTTGTTGTGAATTCACAACACAAGTCTTATGTTGGTCCTCTAATCCATCAGACTCACTCTGACCCACTCAGGGACCCATCCCCAAAAAGTGGGGAGCAGTCCCCAGCCAGAAAAGTTAATGAGGTCAGTCTCAACTTCTGTGTTTTTCCATGTATCCTAAGCAAGACCTGAGTGTGCCTCTGGGGTGTGTGTGTGTGTGTGTGTGTGTGTGTGTGTGTGTGTGTGTGTGTGTATGTCACAGCAAACAGGCTGACTCATTGCTCCCTACACACTTGATGTGTACTCCCACCCCAGAAATTTTACTCATTGTCTCCTACCAGTGTGTCTGGTAATAGCCCCAAGGTCAACCCTGGCCCCCAGGCCCAGCTCAGGTTCCCTTATCTTATACAAGACCTTGGCTGACTGCCAGGTGATGGTGGTCTGTGATGCTTCTTGCCTCAGTTTCCCCTTTAAAATGACAGTGTTGAAGAACACAACCAAACTCACAGAACTTGCAGATACTCAGGTATGGACAGCACATGTTCCAAGCTTGTCGCAGGGTAGCTCTCAACACTCTCAGGAAAGCACCCTCAGAGGATGGACAACTTCCCTGCACCAGAGAGATGAAGGGCCTGCCTCTGGCTAGGCAGACAGAGAAGGAAAGTTCCAGGCTGGGAGCTGATTTCCTATCTAACAGCCCTTGGTATTGTATACTAGTTTTTCATTCTGCTGCTGATGACGTTTTGACAGTGAAATATACCAGAAGAATGCAATCACATCTCTAAGAGAAGTGGCCACTGAAATAGCCCCTTACTGAATACTAAGGAGTTAAATTTCATTTTATAAAACTCTCATACCTCAGGTATTATACCAGGTACTTTGTGTAAATTATTTCATTCAATCTTTATAATCATCCTATGAGGACAGGATAACTGCCCCTGTTTTAAAAATAAGAATGTTGAGGTTTGGAAAGGTTAATTATCTTGCCTGAAGTCATATTTACAAAGGTGGAATTAAAGCCCAAGCTTGTTTGATTACAAACCCTGTGCCCTCTGTCATCGTAAGGAGATATAAGAAAAAATATCATAGCTGAGAGCTGATCCTGGAGTAGGTGTGAGCAGTTCCCAACTCAAATGCCAGCTTCACTACCCACATGATGCGTGACTCCAGACTTCAGCATCCCATGTCTCAGTCTCCTCATCTCTAAAATGAGAGCCATAATAGCACCTGTCCTGCAGAAGCCTCGCGAGCACTGAATCACATATGCAGAAGGCTGCCTAGTGTATCATAAGCACCTAGCACCGCATCAACACTGCTATTTTGCAGGAGTATCCCTGCAGAAATTACTTAGATGCCTATTTTTAGGTCTATTCTATCTAACCACCAAAGGAGGGGAGATATCCAACTTAAATGTGAGAAACCTTAAAATATATGATTTTCTAAGTTGTTACTTTTATAGAACTCTGAAATCAAAATCAAGGTACAATTTTTTTAAATTAATACAAAAAAACTCCAAAAGGAATCACATGAAATTAACAAAGTTGCATTGATGATATTGAGAAGCTGAAGGAATCCTCACCCTCACCGTAAATGTATCCCAACTCCCACAGCATATTCTTCTGTGTTGGGCACAATTAGATGACATTTATGGTCAATGACCCTATCCCTTTATGACGTTCCTGTACTGGAACTATTAAGAAATAATCAGCCGTGTGGCAGTAGGTCCTGGTGCCATAAAGAGGGCCTACATCTTAAATGATTAACTATATCTCTGCTCTCTTCTGCTAGCCTGTGATAAGCTAATGGCATTAGTGGAAACACAGCCACAAACCAAACCCACTGCAAACTCTGAATTTTAACAAGATTAAGTAGCACTTTCTGCCATGATGGAAATGACCATATGGATCTATTGCATGCCTGGAAGGTAACTGAGATTTTCAAAACTCGTTAATTATTTAATATCCGTATTTAATAGTTATATGTGTCACAATAGTTATCATTTGGGGCCTTGCTGTTCTAAAATCTCATAGTACTATTTGGTTATAAGGAGGCCACCTGTATGACCATGCAGAAGTGCATCAGAAGACAGTGTAGTGTGTGTATGCTTGTGTATGTGCGCAAAACATTCAAATATGTGGAGAGAACTTTCAAAGCATTCATAATCTCTAAATTGGAGGAACACTATCCTATAGTACTGTGTTCTTTCCATTGGGAAGAGTTATTTAATTCCAACAAGGATGCTAAGTGTTGTAGTCAAGGTTTACAAGGGAAAGTACTTAATACAGAACACATAATTATAGAACTATCTCATAAGAGTACCCAAACAATCAACTGCAAAAGAGTGAGGATGATATGTCCACACACTAGACACCCAAAGAATCCAGATGAAGGCGTGAACCCCATGACAATGTCCTGCATGAATCCAGCTAAAGGCTGAGAGTCCATGGCAAGGCGTCCCACAAGTCCAACTAGAGACCAAGAGTTCATAACAATGTCTCATGCAAGTCTGTATTAAAGATCTGTGCTAGAAAGACCCAAAGATTAGTGGTGGAACCTAGAAAGTCTGGGCCAGTGGTATGAAAGATCTGTGCCAGCAAGTGGAGGGATCTGTGCTGGAGCCAGGAAGCGATGCTCGAAGTGAGGTCCAGAGCTCCCTCAAAGTGAACAGCAGCCATCCTTGGCAGCAGCAAGGTTCTAACCTGCTCCAACAATGAAAACCAGCATGATATGCTTCGAGAAGAATAAACAACATGCATCTTCCCCACCAGTTCTCTTTTTATGCTGTTGGCAACAATCCTCAGGTGGGTCTTCCACACCCAGCACCATGCTGATTCAGATCATGTAGGTGTTACAAGTTGACCTCTAGTTAATTCACCTCATCAAGATCCCAACAACTGTGGTGTGGATCTGCTAGTGAATTAAAGGTAGGGAATCTAGGAATTCCATGTTCTGAAATTATCAGCCTGTGTCAACAGTTTGGTGTTACATTTTAAGAAACATTTCCAAAAACTGAAACTAAGAGATGAGAAAGATTAAAAAAAAGATGATCAAATTATGTTTAGAATTGAATATGCTTGGTTTGAAGAAGAAAGGAAAAAAGCTATGATTGCTGTGGTCAAATAATAGGAAGTTATTGATCTATGAATGAAGGATTATAGTTATTTCAATTAGCTTGAATTTGGGGAAAGCAGCTCTCAGGCACAAGTAAAAATAAAATAAATTATAGTCAAGATAAGAAAGATGTATATGAATTGTACCTTAAATCAGATTCTTGTACCTTTTTTGCTGTCCAAGAGAATAAAGAAACATAGCACACTGGTGATAGGACCAGTGGCAAGTTTTTCACTTATTTCTTCCCAACCTCACTTAATTTTTTTAAAAGGACAAAGGGAACAAGAAGAGAGATGATAGACGTTAATAAAATTTTAGGAGTCAGAAAGTGGTTGAAGTAGACTTGGACCAGCAGAGAGACGAATCCTCAGCCTAAGGTCCATTCATTCTGTAGAATTTCAGAAAGGAACAGGAACTTGAATTATAGAGATGATCATAGAAGATGAGAATGTAGGAAAGAGCCAAAGAAGCAGGGCTATAACTCTACATGAGGGGGATAAAGCACCAATTTTTATCCCAATACCTTTTCTGGAACTACAGATGGAATAGGAAAGGGCTAAAAATTCACTTACATTATGCCATATTATTTCACCGTTCTCTATGATTTGGTGTGAATAAATTATACTGCATCCAACTCCAAGTCTAGTTGGAAAAAGCCATTCTTAACTAATGAAGAACCACTCTAGATCCAGAAGGCCCCTGTAACAGAATGTGCCAATAATAGGATGTCAGGCCAATACATTCTTCTTTCCTTCATAAACACAATCCTCTTAGAATAGTTCATTCTATTATCAGTAAGTATAACTGATAACTTGTTGAAAATAAGCCAGCCATGTTGTGCTTTCCTGCGATTTTACCCACGAGTCTTTATATTATTATTATTATTATTATTATTATTATTATTATTATTATTACACAAGATACCCTAAATATTTGAAACTAACATCAAGTTTTCTCTCATCTTTGCTTCACTAAGTTCAGGGACTTTGTTACTCATATAATGTAGGTTTTGGACACTCAACATATGTAGACTTTTTCAGCTTTCTTCCTGAGAAGCATTGTTCAGAATTGAGGCAATGTTCTCCAGAGGACTGACCCAGCTGGTACAGACTCAATGGCATCATCAGCTCCCTAGGCTCCTCTGCCTTCTTCCTGTCGTGGCCTAACACATTGCATTCTTATTTAAGGAACTTCATTATAACAACAGTAACAGCCAGTTTACTATAAACCAAAACCTTCAGATATTTTTTTCTACACAGTTTCATATGGTGCACCAATTAAATCTAATTTTAAATATAATTCATGTGTTTCACTTGACAGTAATTTTTTTTTTCAGAACCAGGGATTGAACTGAGGCCCTTGCACTTGCCAGGGAATTGCTTATTCCACTGAGCCATCTCCCCAGCCCCCTACAGTAATTTCTTTTAAACTTTTGTTTCAGTGATTTTAGTTAATGGAATTTCACAAATTCTAGTTTGTTATATAATGTCCACATTGCTTTGGCCTTGTGAGCTTCCTGAGATCTAGCTCTTTACAACTAGTTTATGTTACTGCAATGGAGATTACTGTACTCCTTTTTAACTAAGATGACTTGAGTGGGAGGAGGAATAGCGATTGTGATCACTTGCTGGACTTCTTAGATGGAGGGCTTACTCAGGCTCTTTGCTTTAAGATTCTACTCCCAAAGGCTCAAGTAAGCAATATTTATTGACTTAACTCAACTGGATCGTTCATTTCTTCTGTTTCGGAATGCTGAAGTTGTGACATAGGGCACTCATCTTAGGTGGCAGAGCTGAAGAGATATCTAGAGTTGCTATGGCACTTGTTCTAGCATGCCCTTGGGCAACATCAGGCATGCTCAGGGTAGTATGGCTGTAGACTCTAGCATGCCCTTGAAGAAAAAGATGAGTTTGTAAAGAAAGAAAGAAATGAAGTGGACAGGCCAAGAGCAGAGAGAGAGAAACCAGGCAAGTCTTCAGAGAAATGGAGATGACAAGCAAGATGCTGTCATGGTTTCTGAGTCATGTACTGTCCTGGTTTGAGTTTCTTAAGGAGACCTAAATTTGGTTTGAGTAGTTTTATGCTATGTATCATCAATATTGATATTCTTCTAAGGTTTTTTTTCCACTACTTGACTTTCTCACTTATTAAAATGGAAGTTTCATGAGAATGGAATCAGTATTGTTTGTAATTTGTGATGGTTCTAGTAACTACCACATGCTCTGAGATGTGAAGGCAAATAATACACAGGAAGGCAAACATATCAATAAAATATGTACTTGTTATGTATAAAATTTGTTCAAAAATGCAAAAGGAGGAATAGACCCAGAACGCAGGGTTGGTGAGTAAGTGAGACGACCGCGGCTGTGGGATCCTGAATAGACCCAGAGTGCAGGCCCAACCAAGGCCATGGGATCCTGAACAGACCCAGAATGCAGGCCCAGTGAGTGGGTGAGAGGACCTGGGGCCCGCCGGATCCTGAACAGACCCAGAGCCCAGACCTTGCAAATGAGTGAGACCACCCAGGGCCCTCCGGATCCTGAATAGACCCAGAGCCCATGCCCGGTGAGTAAGTGAGACCACCCAGGGCCCACGGGTCTTCATTCGACCCAGAGTGCAGGCCCAGAGAGGAACCCTTCAGCAGAACTCCCTGCAAAGAGGCTAGAGGCAAGACCCACCCAGCTGATTCAGGAGAAGAACATTTTGCCAGAGAGACACAAAGGGTTCAACTCTAAGGGCTGCAGCAGAAAGAAGTAGAGCACAGCAACCAGATCCAAACAACACCCACCTGGACGAATCTGAACTTCGTAGATCCGGACCTGGTACTAAGGTAATAACTCTATCTAAGCTCTACACCAAAGGTCAGAAGACAGTAGTATACAAAATGACAAAGAGAAGGAACAAAATGCAGTCTCAGGCCCCGAGTCCACCCAGTACAACTGCAGAAGAGCACTGAGGAGACTGGAAATCACAGCACCAGATATCTCTGAAATAATAGTGATGGCAGTAAAGAAACAACTGAAGAAAGGTATAGAAGAATTCAGATCAGAAATAATTTTGGAACTAAAAAATTTAGTGATAACTATAATCAAAGAAGCACTAAGTGCTTCTAAAGAATACACTGATAAAAAATAGAGCAGAATATAAAAATGATGGAACCCCTGAATAAGCAATTTAAGAAAGAAATAGAATGTATGAAACAGGTTCAAAGTGATATACAGGAAATTAAAACCTCAATCACAAGATGGCAAAACTATTCGAATGAAAGTGAAAATAGACTTTCTGACCTGTAAGACACCATTGCAGCTAGTGAAAAAGTAAGAAAAGATCTCTTTAAAACAACTAGGATGCAGGAAAAAATAATTCAATACCTGCAAGACGATGCAAAGATGAACAGTGTGAGACTAACAGGCATCAATGAGAAGGAAGGAGTCAATACAAATGATATAAAAAGAATATGGGCAGAAGTAATAGCAGAAAACTTCCCAAATATGGGGCAACAATCTGACATTCCAGTAACCGAAGCATATAGAACTCCAAATAACATCAACCCAATTAAAACCACACCCAGACATATAATAATCAAGATCCCAGAAATTCAGCATAGGAACAGTATACTAAAAGCCACTAAAGAAAAGAAACAGATCACATTTAAAGGAAAACCCATCAGAATAATGGCAGATTTTTCTTCACAAACCATCAAGTCAAGAAGAGCATGGAGCAAAGTACTGCAAGTCTTGCAAGAAAACAAATTCCAACCCAGACTGACCTATCCTACAAAACTCTCTTTCAAGTATAATGGAGAAGTGAAATACTTCCATGACAAAGAACAGCTAAAGAATTTCATGATGACAAAGCCAAGCCTACACAGCCTACTACATGATGTTCTAGAGAGGGAGCAAATTGATCACAGCCCCATGAATGAGAATGGAAGAACCCACCAAATAGAGCAAACAAACACAGGAGAATAAAAGGTATTCAATAGTAGTCTTTCAGTTATCCTTTTGTGTTCAGCAGCAGAATATTTCCATCAGCACACTCTACAAATGGACTTTTCTTCCACCCTATGGGTCATGATTCCACTTGAGTCTACAGGGTGGATTTCAAAGAAATAGCTGTAGCTCAGTTCCAGAAGTGATGCCTAATCACCAGTAACTGTCACGATCATTATGCATGTCCACAACACACTAGAACTTTGTGCGATATCCTATCCTCAAACTGTTAGAAGTGCTGGTCATATATTTGCCATTCCAGTATTTATCTTATGTTTTACTCTTAGTACTTCTTTGCTATCATGAAAACTTTTTCTTAGTGCAATTGTTTTGAAACATTTAAATTTCTGAATATTGCTTAATCTTAATTTTTTTTCTAAGATTTATATGGTATCTTTGACTTACAATGTATTTAAAAGACATTGTATGATATCTTCTAGTATTAGAAACTTTAAAAAGTATATTTCCATTTTAAAAAAAATGAAAAAGGAATCACCCTACATTAAGGAGATCCACTGTGAATAATAGTCACATGTCAACAACCAAGTAAATGCAAAATTAATCAAACTGAGCACTGTAACTTAAAAGAAGAAAGAGTGAGAGATGTGTCTATGGAGAAGTAAGTAAAGTAATCTCACTTTGCTTACCACAAAGCTAAGAAGCAATCTCAAAATATAATAAGCAAGGAAGAACAGTACACAAATCTACTTATGATACATTAAGAAGAAACAGCTAAAGAATTTTTAAATGCATCTATTTCTTTGAACACATACATTAGACATAGATACATGCATATGTATATATGAAATGTGAGCAAAATAGTGTTTAATTTTTTAAATTATTACAGTAAAAGACATACTATTGTTAATCCCTCTAAAATACCCCCCTTGTTTTAACACACATAATTCTTGCCAATTTATGAAGCTCCCCTAACCCCTCCTTTGTCCAGCTGAGGTGACACTGGATGCCCTGAGACTCAACCAAGCATCCAAAAAGAGGTCCGAGATAAGCATGGATGGACCAAGATACTCTGGGTTCCTGTCTTAAAATCATTTTAAATTCATGCATTCTAAACATCAGAGCAATCATTCAATGACCTTAATTCAGATTTCCGATCATCAAAGTAAAATCCAAAGGCAAGAGAATTGTTGTTTGGAGGCCTGTCGTAATGACTATACAGAGTTGTTTTTCGGTAGGTTTTTTTTTTTTTTTTAATGTTAGTTTGGTTTGTTTTTTCCAGTGCTGCAGGCTTTGAGAAGCTTTGGATGTCCAAGCAAAGATAAAAATCTGAAAAACAAGTGGAAAATTTAAGTCCCCCAAAGCCTACTCAAATTTCAGTCAGTATTTCAAAACACCAACAGGTGACAACACTCAACAGAAACTAGAAACCACCCACCTCAAACTGTCTCCAAGTCACTTTGCCACCTCAGACCCCACCCTTCCGACCCCTCAGAGATGTGATACCCATCTCTATTACTGCAGAAACTGCTTTTGAAGGTTTCCTCTGAGTTTTCATTTGTTATATGGTAAAGTGGAGACCCCTAGTGTCCCAAAATTATATTTTCTATTTGACAAAACTGTAAGGTGATTGTTTATTGTGAATTTATCCAAAGGAAAGCTGACCCTCTTGGCTGAGTTCAATTCTAAAATAGTCAAATCCAGGGTGAGATAAAAATAAGAATCTCTTGTGCTTTGTGTTCATTGTGTGCCAGGTAACCACATCAGGATTTCAAATTGCTATGTCATGGTGAATTTTGACACCTACACAGGCTTATTTGCCCAATCCTCTACAAACTGGGCAGTCCTTTTATGAAAGAGAAAACAAGTA
>NW_004524647.1:9778804-9780215 GCF_000260255.1 Octodon degus | reverse complement strand
GGGCTGGCTGGCATGTGGTGCTGGGGGATTGAACCATGGTCCCTGTGCTTTGCTAAGCTTGTTCTAAGTAGGTGCTTTAGACCACGGAGCCATCTCACCAGCCCAAATAAATATTTTTTAAAAAAAGAAAAAAAAACATAATTTGGCCCATCAATCCCAGAATTCCTGAAATAGATCCTCATTATCAGTAACAAACCACAACCGTAGGAGTAGAGTGTGATTTGTCACTCTCCTCTGAGGGAAATATCAGTGTCCTCTTGGCTTTACTTTCTTGATCTAAACTAAAAACTTTGTAACCTGAAGGTTATGAATGAGGTGAAATTTTCTGTATCTTTCAAGTGCATGTGCATGTATGTATTTTTATTTTTTTATTTTTAAAAACTTTTTTAAACATAAAAATGATACAGTATTTCAAAATAAGATGATGAGAAATTAACAATGGCTGTTATATTGCATACTGTTATCATATATATGTATATATTTTTTCACCTTCCTTTGCTCCTTTCCCCCATCCCAGTTGATCTTTCATTTTGAGCAGTTTCTTTCCCTTTCACAATGTCTCTCGTAGTTTTATCTTATTTATTCTTTCTGCTTCTCATACTAAGGAGACTATATGATATTTATACATGTAAGTCTGATTTATTTCATTTATGAGTATGGTCTGTAGTTGTATCCACTTAACTATAAAAGCCTTGAGTTTATCTTTTTATAGCTGAGTAATATTCCATTGTGTACAAATACACATCTTTTTAATTCATTCCTCAGTTGATGGGCATTGGGTTGTTTCCAAGATTTAGCTATGACAGAGCATGCTGCTATAAATGTGAGTGCACGTATATTGCTGTGCTATGATGTTTTCCATGACTCTGAAAATACCCACAAGAAGAATAGCTGGTCAAATGGGACCACTAATCCTACTTTTTTGAAGAATCTCCATGCTGATTTCCACAGCGGTTTCACTGGACTACACTCTCATCAACAGTGAAGAAGCATTCTTTTTGCCCCACAGCCCTGCCAGCATTTGTTATTGGTTGACTTTTTTTGATGACAGCCATTCTTTCTGGGTTCTGATGGGATTTCATTGTTGTTTTAACTTGAATTTCTCTAATGATCAATGATGTTGAATATTTTTTCATATACTTACTTGCCATTTGTATTTGTTCATCTGAGAAGTATGCATTCATCACAGATGCCCACTTTTTAATTGGTTCCTTGAATTTTACGGACCTGTTTTTCTTTTTTTATTCTTTATATGTTCTACATATAAGTCCTTTGTCTGAGGGACAGTTGGCTAATATTTTTGCCAAATAATGAGGGTTTTTTTTCATTCCATTCGTGATTTCTTTTGATGTGCAAAAACAATTTAATAGCCAGTCCTAGCCCAGGTCCAGTGAGTGTGTGGAGAGCTTCC
>NW_004524647.1:9755274-9771210 GCF_000260255.1 Octodon degus | reverse complement strand
GTTTATCAATAAAACTTCGAAAAAAATAAATAAAATGAATAATGCTGCTAAAAAAATTTAAAAAAAAAACAATTTAATAAGAGGAGATCACATTTGTTGTCTTTTCGAAGTATTCCCATGCAATTTAGTTTTTGCTCATGAATTCTTTGCCTACACTTATGTCTTTAAGATTTCAATGTATTTTCTCTTCCAGTAGATTTAGTGTTTCTATTTTAATATTTTGATCTTTGATCCATTTTTACTTTACTTTAGTTCGTGGTGATAGAAATGGATCTAATTTTAGTCTTCAGTATGTGGAAAGTCAGTTTTCCCAGCACTATTTATTAAAGAGTTTATTTTTCTCCCAGTGAATATGTTTGGCCCTTTATCAAAGATAAGGTGGCTGAGTGTGTTTGTAATTGTGTCTGCATCTTCTAATCAGTTCCATTGAAACTCAAGTCTGTTTTTTTGCCAGCATCATGCTGATTTTATCACAATATCTTGGTAATATAATTGTGATACCTCCTTCTTTGCCTTTGTTATCCAGGTTTGCTGTCTCAGTTACTTTTCTCTTATTTCTGGGAAAAAATATCCAACACCCAAAATTAAGGAAGTAAAGGTTTGTCTAACACAGTTTGAGGAGGTTTCTGACCATAGTCATCTGGCTCTAAGGTAGAGTGGCACAGAGGGCAGCTGAAAGCAGCAAAGAACAAAGGGAGGAGCAGCAGCTGAGGCAGCTAGCAAGCCCTTCTGCCCTCCTTATATTGTATTTAGACTATTTGCCCAAGACCAGGTATAACCCTCACACCCGTAATCCCAGAACTGAATCATGAATTAATCACAAGCTCTAGAAGCTGCCCTATGACTACATGAGACTTTGAGGGGACAAGTAGACACAAACCATAACCATTGCCTTTGCTGTTCTAGGGTTATTCTGATTCCAGATGAATTTTAGGAATCTTTTCTCTAGATCTGTGAGGTATGCTGATGATATTTTGATTGGGATTGTGTTAAATATGCATAACAGTTTTGGGAATATGGCCATTTTCACAATGCTGGTTCTTCCTAGCCATAAGCAAAGACTATCTTTCAAATTTTTGAAATCCTCTTCAATTTCTTTTTCAGAGTACTGTAAGATTTAATATATAGATTTTTTACTTCCTTTGTTAGATTGATTCATAAGTATTTCATTTTTTGAATACTATTGTGAAAGGTGTGGTTTCTCTACTCTCTCAGTGAGATGGTTGTTCGTGTACAGGACTGCTATCAATTTTTGAATGTTGATTTTGTATCCAACTATGCAACTGAATTTGGTTAATAAATCTAGAAATCTTTTGGTGGAGATTTTTTGGTCTTCTTTGTAGAATATCATGTCAAGTGCAAATAATCATGATTTCACTTCTTCCTTTCTTATCCTTATTCCTTTCTCTTGTCTAATTGTTTTGGCTAATGTTTCCAGGACTATATTAAATAGGAGTGGTAACAGTGGACATCAATGTCTTATTCCTGATTTTAAAGTAAAAGCTTTCAATTTTTGTCTATTTACTTTGATGCTGGGTGTTGATTTGTCATAGATGGCTTTTAACAGATTGAGGTAAAGATCATTTATTCCAATTTTCTATAGGGTTTTTCTCATGAATCAGTGTTGGGCTTTATTAGAAGCTTTTCTGCATCTATTGAGATGATCATGTGATTTTTGTCTTTGGCTCTGTTGATATGATATATTGTATTTATTGATCTGTGTATATGGAACCATCCCTGTATTCCTGGGATGAATACTACTTGATCATGGTGATCATAGTGTATAATCTTCTTGATGATCTGCTGCATTCTGTTTACTAGTATTTTCTTGAGGATTTTTGCATCTATGTTCCTTTGCGAGGATGGCCTATAATTGTCTTTTTTGGTTAGGTCTTTCTCTGGTTTTAGTATCAGGGTCATACTTACCTCCAGGAATGGGTTAGGGAGACTTGCTTTCCTTTCAATTCCATTAAAGAATTTTAGGATTATTGGCATTAAATATTATCTAAATTTCTTGCAGAACTGAGCTGTGAATCCATTAGGATCTGTACTTTTCTTTGTTGCTAAATTTTAATAGCATTTTTAATTTAATTCACTAATATTGGATTATTCAGAATTTTTATATCTTCTTGATTCAACTTTAGTAATTCATATGTGTCTAGGAATCTGTTTTCCATCCTATTAGAGTAAAGATTTTTAAAGTAGGCATTGATGATCTCCTGATTTCCCACAGTATCTGTAGTGATGTCACTCTTTCTGTTTCTTATTGCATGAATCCGAGATTTTCTTTCTGTTATTTGATAAGGTTGGCTAAGGATTTATCAATTTTTTCTATTTTCTCAAAACACAAACTCTTCCCTGCATTAATTCTTTGTATTGTTTTCTCCTTCTTTGAGTTTTGGGTTTTGGGCTTGACTTGACCTTTTTCTAGAAGCTTGAGGTGCAGCATTAGATTATTTGTGCTTATTCTCTTCTCGTGATATTAAAATTTATCACTATAAATTTCCTTCTGAGTACTGTTCATTTTATCCCACAATGTGTTGCACAGTAGGTTCCATAGTTGTATTTGCATTTTCATTTGATTGTAAATATTATTTAATTTCTTCTGTAACTCCTTCTGTGGTTGTTCAGGAGGGAGTTATTTAATTTCCATTGTGTTTATGGAGTTTTGTGGGACTTTTTGTCAATAATTTCCAATTTCATTGCATTATGGTCAGATAATATGCATGTGATAATGTCAGTTCCCTTGCATTTGCTTAAGCATGCTCTATAAGCTTGAATATGGTCTATTTTAGAGAACATCCCATGTGCAGCTGAGAAGGATATGTATTCTGATGCTGTTGGTAGAACACTCTGTAGAGGTCTACAAAGTCCATTTGTTCACATGTTTGATTCAGTTCTGTTATTTCTTTGCTAATTGCTAATATTTTGTCTGGTTGATCTATCTCTTTGTGACAGTGGGGTGTTAAGGTCTCATTACAGGGCCGGGGAGCTGGTTCAGTAGAATAAGTACTTACTTTCCTGGCAAGCACAAGAGCTTGAGTTCAATACCTGGTTCCACAAAAAGAAAAAAAGAAAGAAAGAAAAGGAAAAAGAAAGAAAGAAAAGAAAAGAAAAAGGTCCCATTACAGTTGTGTTATTGTTCATTTGAGTTTTCATGTCTGTCAATATTTATCTTTTTTAGGGGCCGGGGAGATGGCTCAGTAGAATAAGCGCTTGCCTGGCAAGCGCAGGGGTCTGAGTTCAATCCCTGGTTCCGAAAAAAAAACCAAAAATTATCTTTTTTAGTCAGTACTCCCATAATTCATGCATATATATTTATGGTTGTTATCTCTTCCTCTTGCAGTTTTCCCCTAACAAGTATGTAGTGACCTTCTTTATCTCTTTCGATCATTCTTGATTTGAAGTTCACATGCTGCCTCTGCCTTTTTCTACATTCATATTTCATGGAGTATTGTTTTCCATCCTTTGACTTTCAGTCTATGAATTTCCTTTTGAGTTAAATGTTTCTTGTATACATTATATTAGTTGATTTTGTTTCTTTTTTAAGATTATATTTCTTACTCCACTCTGCCATTCTGTTTCCTTTGATTGGTGAATTGAGGCCCTCTACCATAATGGTTATAACTGGTATGTATTGGCTTTTCTTTGACGTGTTATTTTCATGCTTTTGGTTCCCTGTTTATCCCCTCTAACTGATGGTCCTGCTGGGTGATTTCTTTCTGTTGTTGTTCTTGGAATCATGGTCATTTTTATCTCTTTCTAGAATATTTCTTAGTACTCTTTGTGGTATTTCTTCAGTTGTTCTTTGTCATGAAAGTATCTTCTTTCTCCATTAATTTTAAAAGATAGTTTTCAAAGTACATCAATCTGTACTTTGAAAGTTTACATGCTGCCTCTGCCTTTTTCTACATACATATTTCACGGAGTATTGTTTTCCATCCTTTGACTTTCAGTCTATGAATTTCCTTTTGAGTTAAATGTTTCTTGTATACATTATATTAGTTGATTGTTGGAAGTTGTTTTCTTTCAGGACTTGAAATACTTCACTCCCAGCTCTTCTTTACATGATAGTTTGTGTTAAGAAGTCTGCCATGATTCTAATTGTCTTTCCTTTATAGGTGATCTATTTCTTTAACAGCTTTTAATCTTCTGTTTTTATGCTGAATTTCTTGATTGCTATATGTTTAGATATAGATTTATTTTGGTTATGGCTAATTGGAGCTCTTGATACCTCACCTATTGGACGTCAGGTTCTTTTCCCATGCTTGCGAAATTTTCTGCTATTACTTCTGTCAATAATCATTTATGTCATTTGTGTTTACTCCTACTTTTTATGACACTTATCAATCTTATATGGTTTTTATTTGTCATCTTGAAGCTGTTGAATTGTTATTTCCTGGTTCCTTGTCATTTATAAGAGATCTTTTCTTTTGTGATCGCTAATTGCAATCCTGTCTTCAAGGTCTGAAAATCCATCTTCAGTTTCATTCAAGCAGTTTTTCCACTTTTCAATGGAAATTTTAATTTCCTGGACATCTCTTTGAATCTGTTTCATGCATTCTAATTATTTGTTATATTGTTTGTTCAAGGTTTCCATCATTTTTCTATGCTTCTCTGTTTATCCAATGATGTCTTATTCAGATATGCTGAGAAATTCTTTCATTACAGTTGTCATTTCTTTTTTTACCTGAGAGATTTTTTGTGATCTGATTTCTTCTATAGCCTGATGAGGTTGTTTCTTTACTTCAGTAGCTATTATTTCAGAAAATGTAGGTGTGTGACTTCCAATTTCTTCTATGCCAATGCCTTCTGGACTTGTTCTAGGTGGGCTGGAGGTCTGAGACTGCATTTTGTTCCTTCATCTTAACATTTTCTATTTCAAAAAAAATTTTTAATAGTGTTTAAGATGTCTATGAGACCACTCAGTGGTAGTGTTCATAGATCACATATGATCCTGGAGGTTAGAAGGAGGGCTGGGATTGCAAATTTAAACATTGGGAGGTTTAGAATATGGATCAGTTTCAAATTCATCAGCAAGTATAATATTTCCCACCAAGAAAGAGTTGTCCTTTGCTGCTGAAAGAGCTCGTAAGCTAACAAACTAAAAAATAACTATTGTATCTGGCAACTCTGAGATTATTGGTGACTGGCCAGAGCATTTTTTCTGCAGTGATGGAGATGGAGACTAGATTAAACTAAGTAGTATTTTGTCCTAGAGGATAACATTTGTGCAGACAAAAGCTTCAAGATGCTTGGGGTTTTTTCCTCAAGATGATGAAAATGAAATCTCTATATACATCTATATACTATGTATACAACATGCATTTTTCAGTTCCTATGGAAATTTTCCAATCCTTCTGGTACATTTGTAATTTATTTATTTTCATGGCTGCATAATATCTGGTGCAAATAATCATAATTTTCAGCCATTCCATCACCAGTGTGCATCCAGATTGTTTTTCAGCTCTTGGCTGCTCCCGACAGTGAGGTAATAAATAGCCCCACATGTTTGCTTTGGTTTCTGTGAGTCAGATATTCAGGGGAGTCAGTGCTGGACTGAGTGCTGCCAAGTTGCTTGCCAAAAAGACTTTGCAGTTGCAACAGCGGTGATTAAGCCAATGTGTTCCCTCTCATTCTCATGAGCAGTCTAGCTCTTTTTCATTTTTGCCAGCCTGGTGGGTATAGCATGACAGCTCACTGTTGCTGGTACCATTTCATCCCCCTAATTGCTTGTCAACAGCAACCCCTTCATGTGCTTCTCATTCATTTACATTTGCTCTTCTATGATATTTTTCTATTAACATCGTTTTTCCACACTTCTCTTAAGTCATATTTTTGGTTCTATTTTATTTTGGTCAATTTATAAGAATGGTTATATAATCTCTTGTCAAATAAAATTTAACTTTATCCATCAAATGCATCTTCCTAACATAAATTCCAAGTTTCTCATTTTGGTTATTTTAGATATCTGCAGCATATTTATATTCATTTATATGGCTGTTCAGGTGTATTTCAGTATGAGAAAAATATGAACAGATACAAATTAAACTGTTTACACAGAGAATGAGGAATCTTGATGTGAGGGGGAAATGGACACCCATAAAACTTTAAAGATTTATACTAAGGAAAAACATGTATATGATCACTTTAATTTGTTCATTACATTTTATTCATATATAAATGATATTAATAGTAATTCCAAAATTTAACCAAGTAAAAAAATTCCAAAACTTAACATTTAGGCACTGTCTTTATTCAGGTAATTTCTAGCAAGCTAGTTTTATCTCCACTTTTCTACACATGATGTATTTTTGTCCCAGGGTAATATTAACTATGAGTACTCAGTTAATTGATTTGTCAGGTTTCTCAATTGTAAAGTTACTTTTCTTTTTAATCTTCCATATTTGTATGTTTTGCCTTATATATTTATATCAATGTAGACTTTGGGGATTCTTTTATTATTTATGGATTAGAACTCTTTTAAAGTAGCTTCTCTCATCTGCAAGGGTCATGTTCTGAGACTCCCTTTGTGGATGCCTGAAGCCACAGATAGTACCAAACCCTCTCTTCTATGTTTCTTTCTATACTTACATCCTATGATAAAATTTAATTTATAAATTAGGCATAGTATAAAATTAGCAGCAATAGCCTCATAAAGCTTAGCAACTTCAACATTTTGCCCTTAGCATCTCAGGAAGTTTCAACTCTTCACTTCAATGAAGCACTTTATGACAGCTTTTGACATATCCAATTGCCAGGATGACTGCTTTTGAACTTTGGGGTCACAATTAAATAAAATAAGGATTTCTTGAATACAAACACTGCAATTCCGTGATAATCAATCTGATAACTGAAGCTATTATTAAATGACCAATAGGAAGGTAGCCTTACAGAATGGATACAATGCACAGTGAAAAGATTAGTGTCTGGAAGGAGCAGGAAAGCATGTGGTTTCATCACAATACTCTGAATGTCATGTAATTTAAAACTGACACTTTTTTTATTTTTAGAATTTTCTATTTCGTATTTCCAGACCGTAGTTAACCATAGGAAACTAAAACTATGAAAGTGAAACATGGTTAAGGAAAGACTACTCTGCTGTAATTGTTCATATAGTTGCTCAAGTCGCCCCAGACTTGGCCAGCAGAAGTGCCTTCAAGCCAGTTTCTGTTTTATTTTAACATGCCCCACCATTTCTTGAACATTCCTTTACTTTTGGCAAGCAAAATATTTCAGGCTAATTATAAGCCTTGCCTGTTCTAGCTCAGTAATCATACTTTTCTAAAGAACCCTAGTTCCTGGGTCAGCCAGATAGCTCAGTGGATTAAAGCTCCTGCTTAGGCAGACGCGGGGGCCGAGGGTTAAATCCCCGGCCTGCTGTGCCAGCAGTGTGCTGCCCCCGGGACTCACTGAGATGGTGAATGAGACTGGGCATAGTGGTGTGCACCTGTAATTCCAGTGCTTGGGAAGCTGAAAACAGGAAGATCACTATGTGTCTGATCTGTGTAGTGAGACCCTATAGACCCCTTATAATATACTAAGTACATTACAATAATAATAATAATAATAATAATAATAATAATAAATAACCCTAATTCCTGTTCATGGAGAATGGCATTTAGAAATCAAGACCTGAACAATAGCTGTATTTCTTGCTACTTGGGTGTCTTCATTATAAAAATGACTTCTAGGCTGGGGAGATAGCCCAGTAGAATAAGCACTCACCTGGCAAGCACAAGGGCCTGAGTTCAATCCAGGGTTCCACAAAAAAAATAAAAATAAAAATAAAAATGACTTCTCAGAGAATGGAACTAATATATATGTAATATAAGTGCATTATGTATAAATGTATGTTTCAGTATCTGCCCATCTATATATCTATGTGTACCCTTGCATCCTAAAAAACATGAATCTATAACAATGCTTCTGATTTCAATCCAATATTGTAGCATTCACTCTGACCCTTTCGTTTCACAAATATGTAGCTGTTTTCTCTAACAGGGAAAATATTTGTTCCTGTTATCTACAAGTGATTAACTTTCATCAACAATTCTACAGTATATAGGAAGTAGTTTTATTTTGCTACTGTAATAAAAGAGATGGCAAATTATAATTCATTACTTATAATTCTCTGTCCATAGGATGTCTTTATTTATTCTTTGTCGAAGAGCATATATATATGGTTCACAAAATCGATTTTTAATTTCATCTTCCAATGGTTTAGTTCAAGAATACTTTGTGTGTGTGCGTGTATGTGTGTGTGTGTGTGTGTGTGTGTGTGTTCAGATTTCACCTTTTTAATCAGTTTTTAAGGACATTCCAAACACATGAGACATGAAAGAATATTTTTTTTCTTCTAGTATTAAAAAAATGAGGGTCTGGGGAGATAGCTCAGTAGAATAAGTGCTTGCCTGGCAAACACAGGGTCCTGAGTTCAATCCTTGGTACCACAAAAAGAAAAAAAAAATGACATTCACAAACATTTTCAAGAAGTAAAATGATGGTAGATCTTCAGTTAAAAAAAAATCTCTTGGCAATTATATTCTTGATGCAGACTGCTTACAGACACATTCAAAATTTTTTCTACTCATGATTAAAAATTGCATACATATTTTAAAAATAACCCCAGATACATGATTTAAAAGAAAAAATATCAGTCTGGCACAACTTTTTGTGTGCCAGAAGCAATGATCCTGAGAGTCCAAACTAAAAACTTTTATAAGGAAAAACCTCCGTAACTCTACAAATGTCTCAGGAATTTGACTTTAAGTGGGGGGAAGTTAAAATAATACACAGCTTTCTAAAAGGTCTTTAACAAGAAAATAAAATAACACAGAACTTTCTAAAAGGTCTTTAATTGAGAGCTCAATTAAAAAATAGGAAATATACTAAACAAGTCTCAGTGCGGCTTCAAAAATCTTTATACGGTGATTTAGAAGGACAATCCTGGATGAGAAGTGTTATTCTTTGTGTACGTCATGTCTACAAGCCTCTTACTTGTCACAATTGTCTCGTAATTCCCTCCTGAGTATCAATCATAATCCCTGGGGCCCGCCGGATCCTGATTCAACCCAGAGCCCAGCCAGGCCAGTGTGAGTGAGATGACCCGGGGCCCACTGGATCCTCATTCTACCCAGGGCCCAGGCCCAGTGTGGAACATGCAGCAGAACTCCCTGCAAAGAGGCTAGAGGCAAGACCCACCCAGCGGATTCAGGATCAGAACATCTTGCCAGAGAGGCACAGAGGGTTCAACCCCAAGAGCTGCTACAGGAAGAAGTGGAGCACAGCAACCAGATCCAAGCCACACCCACTTGGACGAGTTTGAACTTGGTAGATCTGGACCTGGTGCTAAGGTAATAACTCTATCTAAGCTCTACACCAAAGGTCAGAAGACAGTGCTGTAGAAAATTACAATGGAAGGAACAAAATGCAGTCTCAGACCCTGAGCCCACCCAGAACAAATGCAAAAGACACTATCATAGAAGAAATTGGAAATCACACATCTGAAATCTCTAAAATAATAGTGTCTGAAGTAAAGAAACAACTGTAGAAAATTATAGAGAAAATCAGATCAGAAACAACTTCTGAAGTAAGAAAAGAAATGATAACTATAATCAAAGAAGTACTAAGTGCTTCTAAAGAAGACACTGATTAAAAAAATAAAGCAGAATATAAAAATGATGGAATCCTTGAATAAGCAATATAGGAAAGAAATAACATGCATGAAGCAGATCCAAAATGATATACAGGAATTTAAAGCCTCAATCACAAGCTGGCAAAACCATTTGAATGAAAGTGAAAATAAACTTTCAGACCTTAATGACACCATTGCAGTTAGGGAAAAAGTAAGAAAAGATCTCTAAAAAATAACTACGATGCAGGAAAGAATAATTCAACACCTGCAAGACGATGCAAAGATGAACAATGTGAGACTAATAGGCATCAATGAAAAGGAAGGAGTCAATACAAATGATATAAAAAGAATATGGGCAGAAGTAATAGCAGAAAACTTCCCAAACATGAGGCAACAATCTGACATTCACTAACTGAAGCACATAGAACTCCAAATAACATCAACCCAGTTAAAATCACACCCAGACATATAATAATCAAGATTCCAGAAATTCAGCACAGGAACAGTATACTCAGTATACTAAAAACCGCTAAAGAAGAGAAACAGATCACATTTAAAGGAAAACCCATCAGAATAACAGCAGATTTCTCTTCACAAACCATCAAGGCAAGAAGAGCATGGAGCAAAGTACTTCAAGTCTTTCAAGAAAACAAATTCCAACCCAGACTGATATACCCTGCAAAACTCTTTCAAGTATAATGGAGAAATGAAATACTTCCATGACAAAGAACAACTTAAGAATTTCATACAATTTCTGACACTGCCAGTCAAGCGGTAGACGCAATACTATTATGGACTACTGGACTCTTTTAGAATATTTTGCTGAGTTAACACACCTATAATATTCAAATGACAGAACTAAACAAAAAAGGGCATACAGATGAATGTCCATTTTGTATCTGTGTATTCAAAGTGGTTGGGATAGATATATAGTTACATTCTCTTAATGAATAGAGGGATTTGTTGTAATAGTGCTTGTAAATAAGATATCATGTCTGCATCTTGTACAGCAATTAACCACTAGGAAGAGAGTATGCAATGTGTTAATTATTGAAACTGTCCTACCAATTTGATTTGAAACTGTCTCATTGCTATTTGTCTCTCAATAAAATTATGGAAAAAAAGAATTTCATGAAGACAAAGCCAAACCTACATTGACTACTAAATGGTGTTCAAGAGAGGGAGCAAAATGACCACAACTCCATGAATGAGAATGGAAAGAACCCACCAAACAGGGCAAACAATTGAACACAGGAGAATAAGCTGAATTTCTTGGTCCTTGACAACAACCACCTCAGAAATAGGACCAAAGCTGTTTGCTTTTTTTTTTATTTTTATTTTTTTCTGGTACTGGGGATTGAATTTAGGGCCATGTGTTTGCCAGGCAGGTGCCTATGCCACTGAGCTACCTCCCCAGCCCTCCAAAGCTGCTGAAGTAGTCTTCCAGTGCCTGTTCATCCCGTATTGAAATTGAGCCCACTGACAAAGAGCTTCCCTTCTTCAGAAGACATGGGAGTGAATTCAAATCCTGAGAATCAGAAAGTAAAAAGGAACCATGGAGGGCAGGTGCTGAAGAACTGGTACAAAAATACTTTGAATGCAATTGATTTCATGCCAGCATTGCATTCTGCTGTTTTACCGTAGTTATATATTCATTGTAATGTGGATTTTTTGCATATTTCTTAGAGGGTTCTGCTGAAACAACATGTTATATACTGCTAAAAACAATTTTACTTCTTTAAAATCTTTTTTTAAATTTATTTATTTATTTATTTTTACTTCTTTAAAATCTTTATATTTTTGTTCTCTTACTTTGCTGTGCTGTCTAGGACCTCTAATATAACACTGAATAGATTGATATTTCACCATTAAGAATGATACTAGCAGTACACTTTTTGTTGCTGCCCTCTATCAGGGTAAGGAACTTCTCCTTCCAGTCCTGATCTGATGCTGAGATTTTCTTTTCGTAAATGCAATTTTAATGTTATCCAGTGTTTTAACGCCTCTATTGAAATTATCCTATACTTTCCATTGATTGGTTTTTCAATGCTTTAGCAATCTTATATTCCTGGGTTAGAATCTTATTCAATCATGACAGACTCTTCCTTTATATACTGCTAGGTATATTTTTATATATTCTAGCACAATAAAATGCTCAAGGCTCTTCGTATACTTAACCCCTGTCAGCTCCATATATTAGTGACCTGGGGCTGCTGTGGGAAGTTATCACCAATTTGGCTGCTTAAAACGACCGAGATTTTTGTTCTCCTGTGGTTCCAAACACCAGTTAACTGCAATCTCTCTCTCTCTCTCTCTCTCTCTCTCTCTCTCTCACACACACACACACACACACACACACACACACACACACACACAACTTGTTTGCGCATTTCCCCACATGTACCAGATGTTTCTTACTCCCAATACAAGGCACCGGCAGCAGCCTGCAGTGTCTTTTCACTGAACATCACTTGACTTCTACTGACACCATCTCCTCCAGGGGCATTTATGCCTCTGCTTATCTTCTCACCCATCCCCTCCTGCTGCACTGAGCTCATGCGCACACCACTGCATTCTGACCTGCTGGTCAGCATCTGTACCCACCACCCACAATGCACTTTGTCTTATCTACCTTTTACTTGCAATCCATAACAAAATGTCTGATATGAAGTAGGCACCCAGTGGATATTTGTGGAATGAATGGTTGGATGGTTGAATCACTGAATCATTTATAGTGATCTGTTAGAATTGACAGCTCTTTCTGAACTTGTAAAAGGAAGAAAATTATGCTATGGTTTTTAAACTTAGTTCACTGATCTTTTCACAAAAATAAAAGCGACAGCATATTTTGCATGTTCAACGTGTATTAATTCATTTCAATTTTATGATTGTCATTTCATCAAAACTATTTTTCCAGGTTCTTATTTATTCCATTTAGAATTGCACCAGGGTTTTTACATGCTAATTACATAATTGACTGTGATTAAATTGTCAAACCTGAAATGAGCAGCTCTGCGTTCACAGGAGGCTCCTGAAGAATCTTACACTGAGTCAGCCAAATAGTCGCATCTTGCAGTTGAAAACTGCTCATTTGGGGATTTTTGATTTGTTCTAAGTACTTGGGTTGATCCCAGAGCCTTGTGCATACTGGGCAAGTGCTGTGCCACTGAGCTACTTCCAGGCCTATTTTCTTTTATTTTATTTTGAGATAGGATCTTGCTAAATGCTCATACTGACCTCAAACTTGCAAGACTCCTGTCTCAGATTTCTGCGTAGCTAAGATTATAAGCATGCCTCATTGTGCCCAGCTGGAAGATGTTCCTAAAAGCAGCCAAAACTCTGGCACCTTATTTGCTTTGGCAGCAATGACAAATACCCATTCTGATAACTGGGATTTCTGAGCACTTGCAACCCCAGGGGCTCAGCTAGTTCTCTCCAGAGCAGGGACACTGTGTCGGATACTATCTCCTCACTGGAGCACAATGCCTGATGCCCACAATTTAAAGGAGGAGAAGTTTATTTTGACTCAAGTCTCAGTCCATGACTCCAAGGAAAGAGCATGGCAGAGAGGCAGAGTGGAGGAAAGCTGCCCTCAGGACAAGGCAGGAAACAGAAAGGGAAGTGATGAGCTGCAGACAGATAAACCCTTCCAGGTCATGCCTCTCTCTTCTGAAAACATCCCACTTCCTAAAAGCAAATTGCCACTTTGCCCCCTAGACTCAGTCACCGTCTCAAAGCTGTGCCTGTGAGCACAGGAGGCGCTAGGAATAAACCATCTAGGAATAAACCACAAGCAGCATCGATCAGCCTCACTAGCTCAGTAATAACTTTTCAGATTATAAATATAAAAGCCTTCTAATTAAGCAGAACAAGTTGACTAGAAAGTGATTGTTTTTCCTTAAAAAAGGAAACTTCATTAAAAGATAACACTGAAATAAATCTAGAAAGGAATTTAAAAATCAAAGTTACAATTAAAAATCACAAGAAGAAAAAAGTGTGAGAGAGGCCAACAGTAGAGGAGGGGTTTCATCCAGTTCGTGGAAGAGGAAGAACAGAAAACAGCAGCTGCCTCCAGTGGAGCAGTGACTTGTGCACCCAAAGTCTGGAGAAAGAGGTGAATCTGTCCACCTGCAGAGCACCCAGGACCAGCTCTTGGAGGCCAGAAAGTCTTTTCTACCAGCTTCACTCATAAACTATGCTAGGGAAACCCCCAAAGAGTTTGATGGTTACCTAGAAGCAGCAACTAGGAACTGGGGAAGGGAGGAAGAAGGCAAGGTTAAAACAGGAAATTACTGTTGTATTGTAGACTTTTATGCAGCAATACGACACTTTTCACTTTGGTCAGTTTTTTTCAGTAACCCATGTATTGTCTCCCAGCTCCGAAGTCACCCTTCATTGTCCTGTAGTGTGATATTTAAGCTAGATCCAATATCTATTCCTTCTTTAGTGGCTGGCAGATATGTTGAGCTTTGTTTGTAGCAGGCACTGGAGGAACACAAGGGAAGACAGGGAGGATAAACTGTGGGAACTACAAGTGGTCCCGACAGGCAATGGGCCCCTTCACACAGACAAGCTTGGCCCACACCTTCTACAGGTGTCCAGACTACCAGCAAGACGCACACACCTGGAACAAGCCGGGCTGCCCCTGTGACATCTGCGTCTCCGCTCTGGAGAGCTGCCTTCCGAGTTCCTAGCTCCTTCTCGGTCTCTCTTCCTCTGCGGTACAGGTAGTAGCTACTTCTTGCATTTGGCATCCCTATGTTCTTCAGAGCCCCGATTTACCCTTTTCATCACTCCTCTCACTATTAGTATTAGTCTATTCAGTTATTCTATTAATAATATCCAGTAAGTGCTTCTTATTCAGGAAGGAGAAAGTCAATGCCACAATGATGGTAATAGCCACAACTAATCAATAGATTAGAGGTGATTCTACCTCCTACTCCCATCAGCTGCTTATGTGTGTTGAGTGGGGAACATTCCTTTACCGGGAGAACTGGGGCTATTGACCTTAAAATCCATATGGAGGAATAAAAGTAAAAGCCTACCAAGATAATTTTGAACGAGATGGTGAGAGACTTGGCTTATTAGATGGGTACTAATTATGGAACAACAATTAATTTCTTGTAGCATTGTACCACATGAAAAACTAATTCTAGATCTACACACATATGAGAAGTTGATTTATGACAGAGGTAGTGGAATAAATTTATAATAAAAACAATAACAGGAAACATTCATTGAATCTTAACATGGTGATAGGCACTGCTTTATTTTTAGCATGTCTAATCGCCCTCAACAATTCTAGAACTGAGGCACTATTATTATTCTAATCTTACAGATGAAGAAATTGGAACCCAGAGAATCTGGGTAACAGATCATATCTTAGTTAAAGGTAAAACTGAAGCTTAGCCCTGTACAATCTGAGTCTGTAGCCAATGGCCTGAGAAAGGAATCGATTTGGGAGTCAATAATGATTTATTATACACATTAAATTTAATTAGTTCCCTATTTTCTATCACAAGATTAATTACAAGTGAATTGAAGAACTGGGTGATTAGGGGTGGGGTTGTAGCTCAGTGGAAGAGCTCATGCTCAATACGTGCAAAGGCCCCAGGTTCAATACCCAGAGCTCTAGAAATGGCTTATTTAAAAGCAAATTAGCTTTCTTATATACATACAGTATGCACATAACAAACCATAAAAGAAGATAATGATAAAATCATCCACCTTGAAATGCAAAACCTCTATAAGCCAAAATGTGTTATTTTTGAAAGACAAGCCATATACTGGAAGAAGGTGCATAATTACTGAAAATGTATTATGTATATGTAAAAAACTCTTACTAATAAATTTGGAAAAGAGTCAAATTAGTAGAAAGGTGTTACAAAAATGCAAGCAGGCTATTCAGAGGGGAAAAATCAAATTATGAATGAAAACATGTTTAAACTTCCCAATAACGAAGCTAAAACTTAATAAATGTAGCAGACTTTCACATGAGATTGGCAAACAATCTGCTGAAGCTTTGCTAATATTGGGCTCAGCTGGGGGAATGAGCACCCTCAAACTCTTGGAATATAAAGGGATAAAAATCTGCAGAGTCCTTTATAGTAAGGATGCACTTAAACCGTTGCTTAGCAGTTTCATTCCTAGGTTGGCCCATGGAACTGTGGACAACTAACTTCCACTGATCTGTTTACTCCAGTGAGTAAGCAGGCTGCCGCTCTGCTGGTAGCTGTTCAGACTGTTTCTGACTTTTACACTTAAGATAGCATGGCCAGTCCTAGCCCAGGTCCGGTGAG
>NW_004524647.1:9706893-9750521 GCF_000260255.1 Octodon degus | reverse complement strand
AAAAAAAAAAAAAGATAGCATGGCCAATATGCTTGTCAAAGTTGCCTTTCACGCTTATGTAAGCATTCCCATAAAATACAGTGGAAACAAGCTGTGTAAGGAAAAAGCCCTGACATTTGCCAAGGACTGTGGGCAAGTTGTTATACCTGCAGTATTTCATTTAAAAAATGTAATTCCTGTCTTTTTTGTAAAAGCTTTCTCAGTACAGCTAGAAATTCTGCCTTGATATATTCTGCAACTTAAATTTTAGACACTGGAGGGCGACTTAACATTACTTTACTGCCAAATTCTGGTACCACAAGTTAAGAGCTCAAAAGAACATGGGTCATTGTGCAAAACTGTCCCTTAAAAGATACCCCCCTCTGGGGCCGGGGAGGTGGCTCAGTAGAATAAGCACTACCCCTGGCAAATGCAAGGGCCTGAGTTCAATCCCCATTTCTACTGGGGGGAATCACCCCAAGTCTAACCTGGTTAGTTGCTGGCAGAAACTGATCTGAAATACAATTTTGATTAGAAAATCTTAGATTGATGTTTAACATAGGAGCCATGTGGTATCTCCAGTTCTTACAGAAACTAATTCTAAACCAAGAGTTTTCTGAAATATTATATATTTCAAATCTACACAAAGCTACTAAACTTTATTTTTTTTTTTCTTGTGGAACCAGGGATTAAACTCAGACCCTTGAACTTGCCAGGGAAGCACTTATTCCACTGAGCCATCTCTCCGGCCCATACTAAACTTTATTTTTAAAAATTATAGTATGGTTTTTTGAGGGGTTTTTTGTTTTGTTTTGTTTTGGGTTTTTGGGGGGGGGTGTTTTTTTGGTCTTCCCCCCCCCACCCGGTACCAGGGATTGAACTCAGGCCCCTGAGCTTGCCAG
The DNA here is from genome assembly GCF_000260255.1 of Octodon degus. Classification (NCBI taxonomy): domain Eukaryota; kingdom Metazoa; phylum Chordata; class Mammalia; order Rodentia; family Octodontidae; genus Octodon; species Octodon degus. The sequence goes on along the minus strand of NW_004524647.1, from coordinate 9,749,640 downwards.
AAAGCACTTATTCTACTGAGCTACCTTCCCAGCCCCATAGTATGGGCTTTTGAAGTGGGGGTTGGTTTTTTTGTTTTGTTTTGTTTTGGGTGTTTTTTGTTTGTTTTGCTTTGTTTTTATACTGGAAATAGATCTCAGGACCTTGAACTTACCAGGCAGGTGCTCATGCTACTGAGCTATCTCCCTTGTTACACAAGGCTCTAGAGTTTGCTCTTTCACAAACTAATCTCTTTTTCAAGTAACATTACAAACATTGTACTTTTACTCCATTTTGGTAAAATATGAAAAGCATTGATTATCAAAAGATCTAAAAAATGTGGCCAAATTGCCTTGTAAAATGGGCACTCAGAATTGCAAGGTCTTTGTCATCAAAAGCCTGGCCCGCGACTATACCTACATGGAATCATTATTCCCAGGGTGGTGGTGCTGGGAGTGCAGCTGGGTGGTACGGTGGTGCTGGCCCAGCAAGGAAGGGGGGTGCAAGGCAAGGCAAGGCACCTACCAGGGGCCTCCAAGCAGCAGGAAAGTGCCTCAGCACTAGCAGCAGATGGTCACCTGCTCAGCTTGGGAGCTGCCATTACTCCTCTGTGGGCACCTGGATAACATGAACAGTCTCACACAATATCCAACACACTTGCACTGCGGTTTCCACAGCCTGGCACTCCCAGGAGCAGCAATCCCCACCTCACCGTCAGCCCCGCTCCATATCTGGAATTGTGTGGCTGCCTGTTTAGAAAGAGTGGAACAAAAAATGTAGCCATCTTCTGTTGCATTTTGGAAGACCCTGGGCAAATTGTCATTCCAAAATGCCTACCTTCACCCCCATTTCATAGAGCCTTTTTTTTTTTTTTTTGGTGCCAGGGATTGAAATCAGGACCTTGCGCTTGCCAGGTTGGCATCTGTGCTGCTGAGATGTCCTCCACCCTCATCTAAAATTTTATTATTGAATGTCTATTCTTGAAATCACAAAAAAAGTTCATAACTGCCTGAGTTCAATCCCCGGTTCTGAAAAAAAAAAAAAAGTTCATAACTCTGGAGACCTGTAGAAAAAAAATGCCAGTAGTGTGGAGTAATTCACCTTTAGGTTAAGTACTATTATTTGTGATTTAGAGCACCACCAGAAAGAGTGTAAGTAACTCCCTTGGTCTGAGCAGGAATCAGAACAAGAACGGTTCAGCAAAGCTAAAGCAAAAGGGGCCCAGGGCCGAGGTGCTTAATGCACAGCTTTGCTCACAGTACAACTACTGGCCAGAAGAGGGCAATTCAGATTGTGATTCAGTTATTGATATGAAAAATGAGATCACATGGAAACATATCAATATGATAATTGAAGAGGGTTTTTTTATCTTTAAAAAAAGAAATGCATGTGTTTATTTTTTGTAAGTATATTGGTAAAATTTAGATAGACATAGTGATCATTTTCATTATAGCAAGTTTGTACCTGTATATGATATATATTGGTACACCTTTTCCCCCAAGCCCCTCTCCTCTCCTCAGCTTGAAGAGGGGTTTTTTTTTTAACCTAATCAATTATGTTTGGGTTAGTACTGTAGTTGTAGTTTCCAGACGATCTCAATCCCTCTCCTTCACTCTTTATCAACACTAAAGGATTATTGCTTTTAATTAAGTTCTGCAAGGGAAAGATAAAACTATTATTATTATTATTATTATTATTATTATTATTATTATTAAAACTTTGACCATATTAGTTTTTCATCACTGGGACAAAAATCCCTGACATGCAAGCCAGGGAGAGAGCTCAGCGATTTGGTGGTCTCCACGCTGTAAGACTGAAGGACGCACTGAAGAAAAGACAGAGATACTAGGATACAAAGGCTGGAGGGGCGCGATGCTGCTTGGCATCTCTTTACTATGGTTTGCATCTAGGTGTCCCCCAAAGCCTCATGCACTCATAGTGGGGCTTTTTGGAGGTGGCTGGATCTAGGGTGTGTGGATGTAGATTAAAGTTGTGTGGTGCTGGACTAGTCCACTAATTGGCTTAGTGTAGTTCTGGGTGTGGATAATAGGAGGGACCAGCCTGGATAGCACGCATGGGAGGCTTCCTTGCTGTTGCTGCAGCCACTGCTGCTGCTTGCTGCCTCGATGTCCCCTGCCCGTTTTGCCATGATTATTTCTAACCTATGGTGCCCCTCTGCTGCACTACCCTGCCTTGGAACCAACAGATTACGGGCTGAAACTTCTACAAACTGTGAGCTAAGATCAATTTTTTTCTTCTTTAACTTTGGATGTCTAATATTTTATCTCAACAATAAGAAAAATAATTAAGACATATTCGTTTCTTTCACTCATTCTTTTCTTTGTATTATTTTGTATTTTTTAGGGAAGGGTCTACAGGGTTTTCAGGGTCTCACTACTAGATCACTCATAATGGTCCTTCCATTTACGGCCTCCCAAGAGCTGGAATTACAGGCACGCGCCACCACACCCAGTCTCATTGCCATCTCAGTGCACCCCAGGGGCAGGCTGACACAGCAGGTCCAGGGGTAGAAGCCCCTGCCCATGCCTGCTTGGAGGCATTTTAGTCTACTGAGCTATTTGGCCGGCCCTTCTTTCACTCATTCTTAAAACAAGAAACTACTAAGTACACACCTTGCTCCAGGCCTGGGTAACACATATCAGTTGTAACCATCTAAGCTTTTAGCTTTTTCTACTGCAGTAGGACAGGTAAACACTTGATTTCAACAACGTCTCACCTACATGCAAGAATGAGAAGTATGTAGATTAAAATTGTATGATATAGCCTCAAAGCCACACCCCCATTATCCCCTCCCTTCAGCCAGGTCCCATGGGTAAGTGAAACACTCATACCTTCCTGGGGATCCCTCCAACCACCAGCATGGAGAGCAGCATTATTTCCATGCTTAGAAGACCGCATATGAGACCCATGAAGGTCAAGAGTGTCAAGAGCTCACGGTCCAGGAACACTGGCCATGTCTAACCAGCAGCAAAGTGTGATGAGGTCCCAGATGCCGAGCTAGACTCCACAGGTACTGGAGGACAAATCATTCCATTCCAGCTCTTACCCACAGAGGACTATTCCTCCACTAGTAGTGAGAGCCCTATTCCTCCACTTTTGGGTTCAAGTAGAACATGTCACCTACCCCATGGCCTTGCCTTGTTTTGACTGAGATGCAGGTAGCAAACTCCTTAGTGTTTGTTGGAACTCGGGGTCACTGGAAAGCCTGACTCCTGCCCGCCCCTAACCCTGAGTGTTCACCAGTGTGCCCATCGCTGGAAACCGGATGTTCTGCCACAGAGGGAACTAATGCTTTCCTCCTGCAGGCGTGAGAGCAGTCGACAGATCTGCACAGTGTACCGCGCCGCACCTGGCTGCTGAGGTGCTGATTGGCAGGGGAGATAAAAACCTAAGGAGAGGAGTGGAAGAGCGGGGCAGGAGAGGAAAGGAGACAAATGGGAAGGAGAGGGGGAAAGGACTGGTGTGCGGAGCTGTGAGCCAGCGCCAGGGACTGAGTGAACAAGTCTTCTCTGCGGGGAGTCGCGGGAACCCGTGTTCCGCCTCCTGTAACGGGGAAGTCTGGGGACAGAAAGCGCCGCTGCTGCCTCGCCACTTCCAATCTTGCGTCCTCCGTGTTCCTGCCGAGGCGTCCCGAGTGGGAAGCGCAGGGCCAGGGTGGTAGCCGCGTGTGCGTGGTGTCTGTGGTGTTTCACACGTGTGAAGGGTGAGGGAGGAACGGAAGGAGGAGCAAAGGCAGACGAGGCTTGGCGTCTGTGTATCCCGCGTTTTCTTACAGGAATTGCCAGCTGTTTCACACACACAACACTCACACAAACTCATGCGCACATTCCCAAAGTATTTCACAGACAGTGCTCTGCCTGTATTACGTATAACAGTAATTTGGGGCTGGAGTCACTAGGGGGAGACAGAGCAGCATGAGAAAAGCAGGAATCGCTGTGCGCATGATGAACTAGTTCACAGATCAGGCCAGACTAGACGTCAGAATTAACGTCTTCAGCTTTCTCCGTCATTCAAAATGTGTATCCTGCCGTTAGTCTGGGTGTAATCTGTATGTACGTAGGAAATAACAAGAAGACTCCGCTTAACAAAAAGCAGCGCCAAATCCCGGCTAGGAAGTCAGAGAGAGCGACTCCTATTCGTGAGCAGACGAGGTGACTCAGCAGAGATCTCTGGCCTTGCAGCCTCCAGCAAGGCATTTGCCCTCTCGGAATTCCAGTCCCTTCATCAGTGCAAGGAACAGTGACAAAGCTGATGATCCGGTAACTGTACAGAACATATAACTGACCAGTGACAAACAAAATCCTCTCAAACCACAGCAAAGAGCCGTAAGGATGTAAATCCAGTCATTACAGCAACCACACATTCAAATATGAGGCCATCTATTTAGCCATGGTCTACAGGGACGGAGTCCTCGGTCAGCTCTGCAGGAGCAGGAACTACGGCCAGGGAGCACAGTATCTGAGGTGGCAACTGGCAAACAGGAGATAATTTTTAATGAGCTTTTTAAGTGAGTGAGTGAAAATTTTACATGTAGGAGAACTATACAATTTACAAGCTAAGCTGAGCCTTATTTTTAATCTTTTGCTGGAGAAAGACACTATTAGTGATTACTCCAGCAAACGTGAAAAGCAGCAGCATCCTGTGCCGACCAAGATGTAAGACAGTTATCCTCCTGATCCAGCGTTCACTCTTCTGCAGTGTACTTCAGGGCGTGCTGGCCAGGGCTGGGCACACCACAGTACCGTGCTGCTTCCTCTTCCTGACCATCCCATGGTTAGGAAGGCTGGTAGTATTGCTAACCATACCCAACAAATAGCTAATAATCACCTGCTATATGACCCAAGCTTTCTACTCTTGGAATACGTCAATAACAACAACTACAGAAACACAAGTGTCTGTGCTTTGAGAGTGAAAGATGACAAAAACAGACAGTAATTTTGAAAATTTGAAGTGTCACCGAGGAAACCTAGCTAAAGAAATGTGTACATTGACACCATCTCCATCTGGCCTGCAACAGAGCCCCAAATCTAGCCCAGGCTATGGGGCCCAGGTTCCTGCTTTTAACCTTGACAGTGCTTTCACTTTCCATTCTGGTAACCTTGTTACCTATTCAAATTTATTTTCCTCATAAGTGCCAGAGAACATGAAATCTGACAGTCTTCCCTTGAGCTAGACTTGGTATCCTCCCCATTGATGCCAGACATTTCTCACAACTGATGACTCTATGCCAGTGACACTTTAATTCATGCCAGCTGCTGGGTCCCCAGAACTGTTTACCTACCTGGCAGAAATGGCCACATCCCTGTGCCGCCTAGGAAACTATTTGTTCATGAGTTTGGGGAAGTGGCTAAGCCCACCAGATACGACTAAACAAATGACTTTGAGGGGCAGGGCCAGGCTTCCCGAAAGTCTAAATTGCTTGAACTAATGAACTGAACCATGTTTGAGCCATTTAAACCACATAATGTCAAACTTCCTCTATCCCTCCTCCTCTCTGCACCTCCCCACTCAGCTCACATTTTTTGTCCTTCCTTCTCTCATAATTTGTGTAAAACTTCTGGGTATGTGTTCAACTCATCTCAAGACATTTAGTATAAAAAGAGAAAATTTTAAAAAGGGTGAGTGTCAGCTCTAAGGCACAGGCTGTGGAGCTCAGTAAAGTCTGTGATCCCAAAAGCCCATCAGTAGCCAGAGAACAGACAGGCGGCACAGAAGAAGTTTTCAATGTGAAGTCCTATCTGCAACGAGAGATTGAGCATATTCTCCACATTTGAGTCTACACATCCAGGGGTAAATGCATATTGTCTAAGAAGCAGATTGTGGCAAATATTTATTGAAGGCCTACTCTGTGCAAGAACCTGTGCAGCCAATTATTTACTTGTGCGCATGCTATTACTTTCACCCAAATCTCTGTTTCTCTCTAGACTGTTTCTTCATGTCTATAATGTGAAGGAATTTAAGTTGACAACCTCTAGAAATTCGACTCTTAAGTCTCCAGCAGTGCACTCACAAGACTGTGACCAACCTGAAAGCAGACATCATGTCTCATTTATCATTTTCCTCCGAGCGTGTAACGCAGACCATGCCAGGGAGGGAATTACGGACGAATGTCAACTAACAGATCACACTCGTGCAGGAAGACTCTGCAACCAGTGGAAGGCTGACTTGTGCCCATGGCAAATGGGTATGGAAACACGTTGAACAGTTTGGCATGTGAGACTTTTTGACACTCGCAAAAGAATCATGGCTAACTTTTAAAACTTTGAAAATCTCTGTCTTCAAACGCAGTCAATTTATGTGGCAAATGACTTCTTATTCTTTAAAAAAAATCATTTAAAAAACAAAGTTGGAGGACTTACACTCCCTAATTTCAGCTATCACTACAGCAATCAAGACAATGTGGTACTGACACAAAACAAGAAGTGTGGGCTGGCAAGATCGCTCAGCCGTCTAAAGCGTCTGCTTAGGCAAGCTTAGGCAAGCGCGCAGGGCCTGTGGTTGGATTCCTGTACCACATGTTGTACCAGCTGAGCTAGTCAGAGAGAGAGAGAGAGAGAGAGAGATGTAGATTCTTGGAATAAAATAGAGCTCACTGAGTATTGGCGCTGATTTTCAACAAAGGTACCAGGGACATCAATGGGAAAGGAAGAGTCTTTTCAGCAGAGGACACTGGGAACCACCAGATATTCACATTCAAAAAATTAATTTGGACCTCACAAAATGCACAAAAATTAACTCAAAATGGATTGTAGACCTAAATGTAAAAAAAAAAAGATAAAATTCTTGAAAGAAAATATAAAAGTGAATCTATGACCTCAGATTAGGCCAAGGATTTCTCAGATATTAAATGAAAACAAAATGATGATAAAAGAAAAAAATGATAACTTTGCTTCATCAAAATTTTAAAAGTTCGTGCTTCAACAAGTACCATCAAGAAACTAAAGAAATAATCAACAGATTGGAAGCCTGGCTCTCAATAATAAAAATGACAATTATATGTGGCCAAGGACACCGAAAAAAATTAGAACCATCGTTTACTGCTGAGAGAAATGTAACATTCGATGACTGAAAAAGTTTGCTAGTTAAATGTTAAAGATACACTTCCCTTATGACTTGCCAATTCTTATAATTATCTATCCAATGGAAATTAAAATATATACTAACACAGAAATTCATGCAGAGTTTCATTGCAACTTACTTGAGTGATAACCAAGAAATATATGCATCTGTTTTTATAAGTGGATGACTCAATATACAAATGTGGAGCATCCATGCAACAGCACATTACTCAGCAATAAAAAAGAATGAAGTACTAATACATGATATAATATACATAAGCCTCAAAAATATTAAGCTAAACGGAAGAAGAATGTCATAAAATACTGTCTATTGCATGGTTCCATTTATACGAAATGCCTTGCATAAGCAAATCTATTGAGATCAGATGTTTATTAGGGGCTGAGAGAGCTGGGGCAGAGTGCCAGTGGGCTCTGCCATGAGTGCCAATGTGCAGAGCCTTTGGAGGGGGATGAAATGTCCTAAAATTAGAAAACAGTGGTAACTGTGCAACTCTCAATATATGTAAAACAATGAATTATGTAATTTTAAGTACTATGTTTATATGAGAATATAGTTCAATAAAACTTGTTTTTAAAAATGTATCAATTCTTGGGGAGAAAAAAGAACACTTTTAGGCAAGATGTTAAAATTGGGATAAAGATAAAGAGAATGAACTGATGCACTTTAGTACTTAGAGGTGACTTTTCAAATGTACTAACCATTTTAAGTATGATAATATTAGCATTAAGTTACCAAGACAGAGATGATATCAACAGTAGCTACTTGCTATTGGGCAGCTTTAATTATTTCTTTTGTCCCTTGAGGCAAGAGCTCTTAGTGCTTCAGAATTCCATTTTGTCTGTCTGCATCCTACTGATAGAGAACATTGAGGAACACTGCAGGCTTCTGTCCTGATGGGTAAAAACTAGTGGGAGAAAAGGAAGCAAAAGAATGACTCCTGGGAAATATACTCAGTGTAACGCACTCGAAAGTCAGGGCTCAGTGATATGACAAGCAGTGAGAGCGGGGCCACCTGGCTTGTGGAAGACCTTCACAGACTTAAAAAGCAGTGGAAGATATGTGTCTGGAAAAAACATTCTCAAATTATGTCTCTTAAACATTCTTATTCTAATACAATCAGTTTTTGAGTTTGAAAAAACAGACCATAAATCTATTTCTCTGCTTCTTGGTAGCAACATGGATTTAATTTCTCCTCCTGAGACTGCATCTGTAACTTGCTCTTTTCCCAGTCGGTTGCTGGCTAAGCTTATCTAATTTGACAGATTGTTCAGTGTGTGTTCTGGCTCTGAGAATTTGCTGTGTGCATCTGTGATGTGCATCTGATCAGGCAGATTCCCTAGCACATAAGCCTGACTCCGAGTTTCCAAATTGGGCTCATGGTCGGGAGGTGGAACAGTGCTGCTCCCTGAAGCTGACGGTCAGGAAGCTGATGGTTTGGGGCATTTCTTGCACTTTTCTGCTATTGGGGTTATGATTTCTCCCCTCTTTTGTAGGTGATAGTCGGCAGATTAGCAAAATGACTGATCTAGGTCAAGGACTCAGACCATACACAATTTGCCCCCTGAATCAGCACACGCACCGCAGAGTCACTGTGTTGTCTCTCTGTGGACAACACAATCCACAATACAAGCATTGAAGACCTAGAGTATATTAAAGTCAAAATCAAGCAGGCGCATGCTGAACCCCATTTCTCGCAAAAAAAAAAAAAAAAAAAAAAAAAAAAAAAAAAAAAAAAAAAAAAAAAAAAAAAATAAGGGCTACTAGGCAGGAAGGCACTTCACAGAGAAGCTATTATTAAATTCTGAAAAATAAAATAAAAACTACATAAATGATGGTAGCAGCTTCCTTGTCTCATATACTCTAAGAAATCATTTCTTCCTGCATTTTGTTAATTCATTTAACTAATGCATATTGACTGCCCACCCCACGCCAGCTGTCAAGAAAGTCACTAGTATAGGAAAAGCATAGCCACAGCCTTAACAGATTTTGCCATCCAGAGGCATAGACCCAAACACAAGCAAATTCAATAAGATCTGATGTATGTTACGAGTCAAATATGCTGTGGGGAACTGGTAGATTGAGGCACTTTCCAAAAGAACTTTCCAACCTCAGAACCAGTAAAATGCCCAAGACAACTGAGCAAAGATCTGCCTTTCCTGCTGTGTTTTCAAGTTAATAGGCCTTTTCTGTGAAAGATGTCCTAACTCAGGAATCAGTAAACTGAAGTCCAAGTATATCAGTTCACTTCACTGCCCATTTTTTTTGTAAATAAAGTTTTATTGGAGCACAAATACAGTCATTAAATTAAGTGCTGTCCAGTGGATGGCTGCTTTAACACTACAGTGGCAGAGCTAAGTAGAGTATATGCCCATAAAGTGGGAGAAAACTATTATGCCACTCTCTACAGAAAAAGTTTGCAAGACATTATACAGTGGTCCCTCACTCATCACAGAGGTTACATTCCGGACACCCATGTGATAAGTGAAAATCAGCAAAGTAGTGACATATTTATTTTAATATGTATATAGATATTTAAGGCTTTGTAAACCCTTCCCACACTCTCAAAAACCTATGTAATTATATATATATATATATATATATTTGCAGAAGTGCAAAATCTCATTCTATAGTGAAGAATCTGTGATAAATAATTTATATTAATATTTTTTGAAAACCTGAGACATAGTGAGTCTGTGAAAGTTGAACCACGAAATAGCGAGGGACTGTGTTAAGAAAAAAATGCTCGACAAATTAACAGGGAAGACTTCATAGAAAAAAAAACTCTAAAATCTATTTGAAACATCTAAAACATTCTAAGTAAATGAAAACATGATGAAAAAGCAAAAACATAAATATGTACAAATTCTGTCAATAATTAGCATATAAATTTAATGTCTTTCCATCAGAAAGTGACAGAGTGTCACCTTTGAGATAGATGACAGGGACTGGGGAGATGGCTCAGTGGAATAAGCACTTCCTTGACAAGCACAAGGGCCTGAGTTCAATCCGTGGTTCTGCAAAAAAAAAAAAAAAGGAGGGGGGAGATTAGATGACAGAAGCTGGGATTTGTGTTGAACACCTGTAATTCCAGCCCTTGGGAGGCTGAGGCAGGAGGATCACTGCAGTTCAAGCCAGCTTGGTCTACAATGACAGTTCAAAACCAACCTGTTCTGCATAGTGAGACCCTGACTCAAATAGTCAAGAAGCAGAGAGAGAGAGAGAGAGAGAGAGAGAGAGAGAGAGAGAGAGAGAGAGGAGAGAAAGATTAAGTGACAAAAATAAATTTTCATTGTGTTCTTTCCCAACCACACTTGGAGAAAAGCCAGCTGCCATGCTGTGGACTACCCTAAGGAAAAGCCAAGGGGCAGAATGGATATCCCTAGCCAACAGCCAGCGAGGGACTTGAGGCCTAGGTGGAGCCTGGAAATGAATCTTGCCTCGCCCCCCCCCCCCCATGCTAAGGACCTGCGCTGGGCCAGCAGCTGTCACAGCAGCCTTTCCACAGACTCAGAGCCAGAGATCCCAGCTCAGCCACACCCAGGCTCCTGAGCAAAGACAGGAAGATGAAGATGCTTATTGTCCTATGCTGCTCAATGATGGGAGGGTTTGTTATGCAGAAATAAATAACTAATGCAATAGACTATATGACTCAGCTTTGAATAGCTTTTGTGTAATTACTTAAGTAAAAATAAAATATTAATCTGATCAAAATTTGAGAGGCCAAAGAATGAGAAAGCTGTGAATGCCTGGTGGAGAGGTGACAGGAGAGAACAGAAACCTCTGTCCCATGGACGTAAAGTCAAATAGTGGTGTGGACGACAAAAATAAGGGCCCAGGGAGATAGCTCACTAGAATAAGCGCTTGCCTGGCAAGTGCAGGGTTCCTGAGTTCAATCCCTGGTGCTGCAAAAAAAGAGAAAGAAAGAAAGAAAGAAAGAAAGAAAGAAAGAAAGAAAGAAAGAAAGAAAGAAAGAAAGAAAGAAAGAAAGAAAAGAAACTGAATAGAAGACAAAAATAAAAAGTAGAAATAAAAGCCGGGGAGATAGCTCAGTGGCATGAGTGCCTGCCTGGTAAGCGCAAGGTCCTGAGCTTGATCTCCAGTACAAAAAAAAGAAAAGTAGCAGTAATTGCAAGCAATTCCTTCCTCCAGGAGGACAGAGGAAATGCGGATTTTTTTTTAAACCATGAACCTTATATAACTAGGTAACTCTTTAAGTTTGGAACATATATACTTTTGAGAAAAATTAAACCTTTAAAAGATTTCTTGACCACACAATCCACATCTGGTTCTTCTGCCTTTCCTAAATTTCTTTGCTGCCCAAACTTTAAACAATTTCTCTCTGTTACTTCCCTTATGTTATATGTGATCCTTAAGTCTCCATTTAATCTTTTCTAGGTTTTGCAATCTCAAAATTTTCAATCTGTGCTGAAGCTGGTAAATCTCTAAATCTCCAACCCTTTAATACCTTTTTGTCTTTGGGTGCATGCCATAGTTTGAATCTGGGTTGTGTCATGTATCATAGGCTTGGTCACCAGCCTCTGGCACCACTGGGCGGTGGTGGAATCTCAGGAAGGAAGGCGGATAATTGGGACATGTCTTTGGAAGGGACCCTCGGGACCCTCTAAAGTCACTTATCTCAGGTATTTTGTCATACAGCAACAGAAGTGGACTAACAGTGTGTTTGTGTGCATTTGGGTGCATGAATGTATACGTGGATGTGTGTGTCAGTGTTGTCCACTGTGTTTGTATGTGTGTTTGTGTCTATGAGTTTGTGTATGTGGGTGCTTCTGTGTATGCATGTGCGTGTGTGTGTGTGTGTGTGTGTGTGTGTGTGTGTTTGTGTGTACACAGCATCCTCTCCACTTCCTCCTCATGAAGTGGAGAGTCCCACAGGTGTACTGTGGCATCCCATGCCAGCATCTGGCAGGAGAATCCCTCAGCTGCTTTTGGGTAGAGGAATGAACCTCCTGGTGGTACACACTTTCCACTCTGGAAGCCTGGAAAGCATGAAAGCAGAGGAGGCTGAGACAGAAAGCTGGAGGAACGCCTCTGTCTGAGAAACCCACTGCAGCCCCCATGGGGCTCAGGGCTGCTGGGCTCAGCACCCCCTCCATGAGGCAAACACCAGGTAGCACCAAGCTGATGACAGAGAAGAGGCCAAGACTGGAGCCAGAGAGCACCCCCATTCAGCACAGCCCTGCCACCGGCTCAGTGGAAACTCCACAGAGGAAGGAGTTCCAGTCACTAAATATTCCATCAGCTCCTCCCAAACAAACAACCATTGCCAGCAAGGGACGGGAAGTGAAGAAGAGGCCCCCAGTGTGACTTCTGCTTTGAATGGTGCTGTGGAGCAAAATCAGGTGAAAGAAACACTCCCAGCCAGTCAGGTAAATGCCTGGGAGCTCTCAGGTGCCAAGAACTGGTGAGTCTCTTCTTTATGAGTTATGAAGCTCAGAGATGGAAGAGAAGACTCTAATTTCAGAGAGCCACAGTGACCCTGGTAGTCATCCAGGCAAGCCAGAGCCTTTCAAATCGCTTGCTTGCCATCCACCTGCCGCACTCAGTCATAAGTTGCAGACTTTGGTCCCCATACTCAGTGCCTGGAGCATGACACCCCCAGATAAACTTAGGACACACACACAAGAAGGGCAACTGAGACCCCTGGAGTGAGAGCTGTAGCTAAAATCTGGCCCTGGGAAGGCCCTTGAGTTGAGCTACATCTTCTTCCTTCCTTCCTTCCTTCCTTCCTTCCTTCCTTCCTTCCTTCCTTCCTTCTTTCTTTCCTTCCTTCCTTCCTTTGTTTCTTTCTTTCTTCCTATCTGTCTGCCTGTCTGTCTGTCTGTCTTTGTATTTTGAGACAGGGTCTCACTAAGTGGCTATGTTACCAATGCTGGGCTTGCAATCCTCCTGCCTTAACCTTCCAGAGTGCTGAGTTTACAGACATGATTCTCTGCACCTAGCTAGATCCTTATAAGAGTAACACTCTTAGGGGCTGGGGAGATGGCTCAGTGGAATACATGCTTCCTGGCAAGTGCAAGGGCCTGAGTTTGATCCCCAGTTCTGAAAAAAAAAAGAAAGAAAGAAAAAAAGAACAAGAGTAACACTAGTTATTTTCCTCCCATCCATAAGATCAGACATTCGGAAGGAGAGAAACACACTGGAGGTGTGATTCCCCCACCCCAGTTAAAATCTCAGCATGTCTTCAAGAGAGGCCTGCTTTTACCTGCAAGCCCATGAAATCATGTTAGATTTCTTGGTGTAAAGTCACCCTCCGCTTGTCATGACATCAGTTATGCTTGTCACTAGCTTGAGGTAGCCTCACCACAGAAAGCTTACTAAATCCCTGTGGTACCAGAACCCAAAAGAGGAAAAATTAAGCAATCAATGGCTATAGCCCTGTGGGAAGCCAGCAGGCATATGTGACAGGAATTAGTATTTCATTTTGGTTTGGGTTTGTTTGTTTGTTTGTTTGTTTGTTTTGGTACCAGAGATTGAACTCAGAACCTTGTGCTTATCAGGCAGGCTCTTATGCCACTGAGCTATCTCCCCAGCCCATTTGAGGAGAATTAGATATATCCATCTATTCAGTACTAGGACAAGCGACCCTCATGGGTCATCACCCTTTTATGTGTTGGCCACACTAGTGAGACCATCCAGTCATTTGGGAACCAAACAAATGAGAGATTGAGTGACGATTCAATGTGACAGAAAGCTCCATGTCACAGTTTCAGCTACTGAGAGTCCTTAATGCTTGCCAGGTCCAAACCCCATATGTGAGCTACCTGTGTTTCTCACCACAAAGACAGAGATGAGTCTTCTACCCAAATCTCGGTCATTTTGAGGCAGAACTGGAATTCATACCAAGGGGGAACAGGGAAACTGTGGCAGAGAGGGATGTGGCCCTAGAGGCACATCACCTGGGCTTGAGTCCCGGCTTGGCTATGTACTGGTGACATGGCTGAAGCAAGTGGCTTTAGCCAGTGCTCCTTTGCCTCACACTATTAAGAGAATAATGCCAGTACTTTTGAGTGGGAGGTGAGGTGGGAATGTACAGTGTTCTCCATCACCTACTCCACAGCAGAGACATCAACCCCAGCAGCACACACCTGTACCCAGGTTGTTCACTCTACAGTATATTGACTTGCCTAGCCCTACAAGCTGAGCCTCAGGCCTTCCAGGTGGGAGATGGGCATCTGGAGCCCCTGCCTCACAATGTGGCACCTCATCCAAGTCTAGGTGTAGGGGGACATAGTTTTGGCCACTGGGAGGCCACCAAGTAGGCACTAGAGATTAAGAATAGAGTTGCTGAGGTTCTCAATTGTGAGGACCTGCAGTGGCAGAAAGTCACTGACCAAGCAGCTATGGGGAGGCACAAGTACACACTTAGCTCAATAGGGCTCTTTCGGTAAAAGATCTGAGTTGTATGTGCATATGGTTGTAGGCTTTCTTAAGTATAATTCAAACAACATTATATTTTCAATGCAAGGAATAGAATCATTTGTAGTAATGTTTCTTCTTCTGGTTTCAAAGTAAGATATAAATAAAAGCATAACTCTAACTTTACAGAGTTATTCTCACCCTGTTCTACTTCTATACTTCCAAGGCCAACTGTAATCACTTGTCAAATCAGCCCAAGCTGGAGCTTATCACTTCACACATTCCAGTTTCAAGTTAGAGCGCTCTACCATGGATTACTCTACTGTCCCGCTACTGGACATGATTCCTGATGTTCACAATCTCAACGAGGGAAAGTTTAACTCAGTTGGTGGTTTAGGAGAATTCCATCCACGCACAGCTGGCTCAAAGCAGAAGCATCAGGGTGGAAAGGTACGGCAGAACGAAATTCATAGTGGCCAGGATTCCAAAGGGGGCAACTGTAACAGAGAGAAGTGACCAATGGCAACAAGTAGAGTACTCGGAGCCACACCAACTAGGGACTGAGACAGAATAAAACTTGTCTCTCTATAAGCTAAGTTATTTGCTACAGTGACAGAAAATTTGCTAATACAAGGATATTCACCAAAACTTTATAATGCTTTTTTTGCTTAGAATATTTCAAAGTACACAGCCTGGACAGTGATAGATAAAGTTGAAGGTGCTCCATTGCATGAAGTTGCACAAGAGTTTGCATATAAGGGAGGCCATGTGTTGTGCAGGAACATTTAGACTAAAAGTGAGGATAATAAGCTTCTCTTACCAGCACAGGCACCAACGTCCTGTAATACTGGGTAATGTCCTGTGATTCTGTTTCACCAAGCTCTGTGTGCTTTCTTCAAAGGAACTTACTGCACATTTGAAAAACTTCTTTAAGTTCTTTAAGTTCAAAACTGAAAGGCACAGTGCTCCCCACACCTCTTCTTCCTGAAGAAGAATAAGCATTCTAACAAGGCCACCAAAGGTTTGGCTTCATATAATAGTCTGCAGGGTTTCTTGTGGCTCCAATGACTCACCCAGCTGTGTTGTCTGAGGTGGAAATTCTGACCCCCCCAGGACTGACCCCCACAGTCCCATGGGCAGCCTGGTCCAGGAGTCAGGTTATCTATCTGTAAGCCAGGCTGAGTGGCCTATTGCAGACCTGCATGAGGCTTCTGAGGTTCACTCCAGCAGCCCCTCGGAAGTGTACACACTGTGTTTTCCTCATCTGCTCATCTGTTGATGGACATAAGGTTGCTTCCACATCCTGTCTGTTGGGATAGCATTTTCCTGACGTGGGAGTGCAGGGGTCTCCTCAACATGTGCATATCCTTTCCTTGGGGCATATATGCAATAGTGAGATTGCTTGTTTGTATTTAAGTTCCATTTTTAGTCTCTGAAAAAACATGAAATCCTGTCTTTTGTGACAACATGGTTGGGGACCTGAAGAAATATGAGAAATAGATGAGTAATCCAGGAACAGGAAGATAAACACAGCATGATTTCAATCATAAATGGAATCTTTGAAGGTTGATCTCATGGAAGTTGAGATAGAACAGTGGCTACCAGAGACTGGGAGGACACTAAGAAGCACACAAGGGGAAAGGTCCATAGATGAGTACAGTGACATAGTTAGATGTGAGGATTAAGTCCTGGTGTTGTACGACCCAGCGGGGTAAGAATGACTGACAGTGACATTGTATGTCTCAAAATAGTTAAAAGAAAGGAATTTGAATAGATTCACTCTAAAGAAATGAGTACCCCAGTACCACATGCTGTGCTGCACCCCCTCTCATTCCCCCAACACCAACCCTCACCCCCAACCCCCAGCCCCCAGGCAAGAAGAGCCAGTGACCGAGTCCAGGTGTGGTCACACACACCTGTAATCCCCACGTTGGGGAAGCTGAAAACAGGAGGATCACTATGAGTCTAAGCTACTAGTGAGACCCTGCACAAGATACATAAATTTAAAAACAAAGAAAGAAATGAGCAAAGTTTAAGATGTTGGAAGTGCTAATTAGCCTGTGTGGCTCACTACGCATCAGTTGGGCTTCAAAAATATGTACAAGTAGGATATGTCGATCAAAAGTGTGTTTAAAATTTTTCAAAAGTACAACCACTCAGAGCTCACTTCAGCACATGTGCAAGTCTACTTTTGCTGCCCTTTAGCTCCCTGTAAGAAAAGCGAAACAATTGGAAAGGAAGCAGCAAAGCTGAACACAACAAGCAGCCCCGTGAGCCATGCGGAAGGGGTTTGATGCTCACTATTCAGAGCACATGGAGATGAGGCCTGCCCCACCTCCTTGGTGCAAGAGTCCTAAAAGTCAGAAGCCCAAATCTCAGAGGTGCCAGGTCCTCATAGGAAATCTCATGTGGAAAATGTAGCTTGGCAGTTTTGCATTACCTACAGTGTCATTAACTTCAAAGTAAGATTAAGCTAATTTTAGTAAGTACCAAATATTAGATATGTGTGGCTCTCCCACACCAGTAAACACTAAGCATAGATAGAGTTTTGACTGTCTGACAAGTAAGTATAGCATCACTTTCCTACTGTTTTCTGTAGTTCTTCAGATACAACACTCACTAGTCTCCACAGATGACATAAGATAGAAAATTTGTGTTGTAAATTAATAGGAGTAATGCCAAGACTTGGGATCTCATTAGAAAATGTTAAATATCCAACAATGTATAGATATGCCATGGAAGTGTGTGTGTGTGTGTGTGTGTGTGTGTGTGTGTGTGTGTGTGTGTGTGAAACTGTATTGAAAGTAACATATGTATGCTTTTCCCTTTCTTAACTAGAGCACATTTGTTGGATTCAGAACCTTTTAAGGTAAATGGATGATGAATTGGCTGTATTCATATTTTAAGCACTTCCTTATACTTTATTTGTAATAGGTCAGGTTTGAGGATAAGGAATACTTCCTGTCTTTCATTCACAAGCCTGTAATTATCTATGCAGATGAAGTGAGGCACAGTGGTTAAATAAAGGCCAGGGATTGTGGGTGACTTCTGGGCCTGAAATCATGCCTGGATTGGCCAGGTCCCAAAACAGCAGTGTGTAAAAAATAGATTAGGGCATGATCATTAACAATTGAAGCCCAAATGATGTGTATTATAGTGGAAATATCACTGGGCTGGAAATTTAAGGAACTGAGTTAGAAACCTGCCCCTGCCACTTTGTGTGACTTACATTCCTGTTTCCCTATGTGTAAAATAAGATGCCAGGTCATGTGACCCCTTGTTCCCTTCCAGCTCTGCAATTCTATTCTGTAGAACTATATAGTATTGCCTGGACATTAATTGGTACCTTTCCCACAGGCATAGTTAGCATTTAGCAAAAATTAGTCATAGGTTATCGTGTCATCCTGGGACAATGTACCTTCTGAAAGGCATGTGGGACTCAGGTAACCATCCACTAGTGTGCACTGCAAATACCATTTTTCATACTATTTTATAGATGAATGGCATCATAAAAAAGGGCATGATTCTATAGAAACCAGTCAGTACGTAAAGTTATGTTAAAGAAAAAATCATATAATGCAGGTAAAGAAAAATTTCCACTAGAATTTACAATAGGCAGTGTCTGAGAGGCTTTTTACTTTTTTGCTACAACTTGAGAGATGTAAAGAGTTTAGAATCAAAAGACAACAGTGTACAAATTTCAAACATGGCAAAGAAACCCAAAGTGAAGAATTAAACCAGAGGAAGAAGACATGGTGAGCGATTCAGTAATATTTATAAGTATAGGAAAGGTCAACTCCACAAGAGAGCTAACTATTTATTCTTCTACCTACAAAGAATAAGAGATTTGCAGTAATTATTTCTCATTCTCTATGTGTATTGGTATCTCCTAAGAAGCTTTAAATACAGACACCTGGATCCTAGAAATTCTGATTTAATTTGTGCAGGGAAGGGGTGACAGTCACAGGAACAAGTAAACTGGCTGCTGTTATTAGCCTGGTGCACAGCCAGGGTTTCCCAAGTAGCACTCTAGATATTGAACCCCATCTGGAACACAGGGTAAGCTGGAAGGAGAGGGCTCCCTGTAGCCCTCAAATGATCTGAGCACCTCAGAGGAATGGAGGGGGCCTCCTAGGGAGAAGAGGATGTCGCCCGCCACTGCAGAGGTTTGCACATCCACACTCTCTAGAGAAACTGTAGGAAAGAGCTCTACCTCCTCTTTCCTTTGGAATATCTGGGCTCTCTCCGTTGGCTTTTGTGCCTAAGACGAACCTGCACCTCAGAGCTTTGGCAAATCCTCCTATAGATGGGAAGCTCTCGTAGAAAGACTGTCTTGCCTTCCTCCTGCTGAGAGTCTAGCCCGAGACAGACCACCTGTGAACATTTGCTTGCTTCCTGAATGGAGAAATGAAATGGGGGACAGTAGCTGAGGAAGATGAACAGTGGCCCTCAGCCCTCTCCAATCCAAGAACCTGGGCTGCGCTCTCACAGCCAGAGCATCAGCACTGAGGTGAAAAGCAAATTAATTTTCCCTTGGTGAAAGAAGTTATTTCCTAATTAGATCCTAATTTCAAAGTGCATCTCCCTCCCTGAATTCCCCTGGTGCAAGGCAGGGCTCCCCTGTGCAGTACCATGGAGCAGGCTGTGAATCTCACCCCATAAACACACAGGTTACAACCACTCCACACTCAGGATCTCAGTGTAAGGCATGGTCAGCCCCAAGCCCAGCCAGGCCCTGAAGGCCCTCCACCCACCACCCATGCCTTAGCTCTTCCTGTGAAGGAGAAACAATGTGACAAACTAGAGGAATTAAGATGTGTTCTGAAAACGTACCAACTCCCCAGAAGACATATAATCATTTTGTACTACAAACATCTAACAATAAAAATAAAAATTTAATTTTAAATTTAATTTTAAAAAACCATTATGTTAATTTTCATAGATCCCTATTGTTAGCTGATGCAACAGCAAGAGTAGGTCTAATTTTTAATTAATAATACTTTGCAGTCCAGAGCAGGTCCCAAGGCTACAGGACATAGATATCATTTGTTGAACTGGAAAAGCCACCAGGGACTGTCAGAGGCCTCGTCCTGGCAGGAGTATAGAGTCAGAGATACAGAGAGGCTACAGGACCACAGGGGCCCCGGAAGCTGGTCTTGAGGGACATAAGAACAAATTTTGTAGCTCTCACTATGTGCCCAGGCAGCCTTTGTCCCATAGTTACATCTCGTCTGACAACAAACACAAAGCCCTAGAGAATGAATGGCTTTTGTTTGCCTTTTCTGAGATGCATCCTAATTCAAGTACTTTTGCCCTAGTGAGTCAGAGGCAGGAAAGCCTCCAGCTCCACACTAGCTGGTACTTTTCCATGCCTTCCCTGAGTTACATAACAGGGCACATTTTTAGAAACTTGCTTCTCGTTGCAGAGACTTCTAAACTAAAATTTCAGCCTCCAGGTCCCCACACTCTCAACTTTTCAAGAGAGGAGATGCTAGGGTTTCAAGATAGGAACAATAGCAGAGTGAGAATAACAACTTCTTATATGCAAAAGGAAAAAGGACTTGTACCATATGCAGTTAACTCAAAATGACTCCTTTTTTTTTTTTTTTGGCGGAACCAGGGATCGAACTCAGGCCCTTGCGCTCACCAGGGAAGCACTTATTCCACTGAGCCATCTCCCCGGTCCCAAAATGGCTACTTTTGATGCCCCTGTTTATATAGGAACAGGGGAAGATAGAGTGAATTTTCTCTTGTGGAGCTGTATAGCTGCATTTTATCTTGATGTACCTGGAAAAGTTCCTTCCTTGGGATATGTTTAGTGTCACAGGTAGTGGTAATGTATCATCTAAATTCAAACTTAAATGTCCATGACATAAAACAGTCACAAAAATTTTCTATAGCAAAGAAGTTTAACAAGGACATCTTCAGACAACTGAACTCCTGAAGTTAGGAGATGCTGGAGCAAGAGAAGTATATAGAGATAAAAGAAGAGAAACTTGGGTTAAAGGAAAAGGAAACTGAGGCAAAGACCATTTCAATGACTCAAGTTCATGTTGCAGGGTAAGTGATTATAAGAACTGAATTCTGGTTCTTGCTCCTCATCTCCCTTTTAGGAATGTCCAGCCTCACCCTCTTTGAACCATTTCTCCCAAACATCCTCTTGTTCCGAGTGACCAATTTTGACCAAACCCTGTCCTGTCTGACTGCCATGGAAGCCAAAAAGCAAACACTTGATGCCAATTTGTCCACCACTTGACACAAACCCATCTGCACAGTGAGGAACATCTTCTGCTTTTAAGTCTCCTTAGCCATAAAGATCACAGAACCTTAGTCACAGCCAGAAACCTTGGTCCGAAGCCAAACAAGAGCCAAAGGAAGCAAAGACAGGGGCAAGACAGTGTGAGCAGCAGCTGCTCACCATGCTCCGCAGCACTCGTGTCTGGTTTCCTTCCTTCCCATGCTCACAAACATTCCCCTGGGCCTTCAGACTAAAAAACATCACTCTCAGCTGTGCTGCTGGGCAATTGTGTCATGAACTATGCAGAACGCCACAGCTTAATTCTGGCTTGATAGGTTTTTAGAGACCTGACTTTTGTAGCCAGTGGTCATTGCAAATTCTTTTGTATGATTTTTCCCTGTGCCAGTGGGAATCCATGGGCCACAGTCTGTGTTGTAGTAGTTGCAGTTTAGATGAATGTTGATTTCAGTCCCAGAGAAACAAACTAGTGAAGGACTGGAAGGGTCTTGATATAGAAGTCCTCAGATACCTGTCCCTGCTCCCAGAATGAAGATAGTTATGTGTATATATACTTGTCTTGCAGCTACCTGAGTAGGGTGCTCTCTCTATGTGACAATTGCTCTAGGATAATCACAGTTTTCTACCCCTAAAAAGCAAGACATTGAGTTGGTCATGGAAAGATGTGCTAACCACCCAGTCATTCATATACCAGACAGCTCTTCGTTATCATGTCAGCTAGCCAAATAGGGTTCTTAACCAAAATATTGACTGTTCACCATGCACCAAACACAGGATTAGGCACTCGCCACTAAAGGTAAGTAAGATACCTTCTCTGTCTCCCTCCCCTGAATGCTTCTGTGGTCTACATGAGACCTGAACTTTGATGAGGCCATGTCTACAACTTCCAGTGGTGGCTAAAACCTTTACCAACTCTTCACAATTGACATTAAGCATCTTCTTCTGAGTTTAGAAATGTCACAGTATTGGCCTAAATCAGCCATGGTGGAAAGATTTACACTATAGGAATTGATAGGTGCTACAAATAGGATCTTATTGTTATTAATTTAATCAGGTCCTTTTCTTTTTCTTTTTTTTTTTTTTTTTTGGCTTGGTTGGTTGGTTGGTTGATTAGTTGGTTGACTTTTGTTACTGATGTGATAGTAAGGTTTCAACTCAGGGTGTTGTACACACCGGGCAAGTGCTAATACAATCAATGTACATCCCTAGCCCTGATTCTAGAGTTGGAAGTTGTTTGGGGTCTTTTTATTTTCATATTATTAATTAATTAACTAATTAATTAATGCCAACACCTCTCTCTGAAATAATAGCATGACTAGTGTGCTTTAGCTGATAAATATTTCTTTGGTTTTGCTTTAGGGGTTGGAGTAATGCTTTATGTAAGAGATTGTATATTATTTGCACACTTCAAATTGTGTAAGATTTTACGAGATTCCAAAAGAGGAACAGAGAATGAAACCAACATTGTTAATGCATTGCCCACAGAAAGCTATTCAGAGTCTAAAGAATAGATCAGTCTGTGACAGGTAGACTACAAGGGAGAGGAGGAAGCTGAAGAGGGTACAGAGGTCATGGCCAACACCATGGAAAGCATAAGTGAGGCTGTCCAAGTTCCCTGGTGCATTATGAGACCAGCCTGACACAGGCAGAACCTTCTCTTCTGTTCTTCCCATATTAGATGCACCTATGGTAGACTTTGCCTATACAAAGGGCCATAGAACCAAGTCTCACAGAAACACCTATAGCTTCTATGTTTTTTTCAAACTGCAAGAATAGAAAAGGGAATCTGTCTTCAGTTCCAGTTTTATGCAGAATTTTATTTCCCCGAGTTTACCAAAAACCATCAGTGTCTCCCTCGGGTGGGTAACTTCATCCTTGAAAAGCTCTGCTCAGGCCCTTTTTTCTTCAGTAATGTGAAAGGTGAGTAGAGGAAATTCTGTATTTTTGTGGCTTAAAGTTATGGTTTTAAAAATTATCACAGAGCTCACTACATCTTTACTAGGGTCACTGAATCCAGGACACTGCCAACACCAGTGCCAATAAGAGGGTGGAGCACAGGACCACTCACTCAATGATGGGAAGGGACGCAAACTACGGCAGCCATGTTGGAAGACTGAGTTTTGTGTTTACAAAATTAAATGTTCTCTTATCATATGATCTGGTGCTTATGCTCCTTGGTATTTACTCAAATGAGTTGAAAACTTATGTCCACATGAAAACCTGCTTCTGGACGTTTCTAGCAGCTTTATGCAGAATTGTCAAAATATGGAAGTAACCAAGATGTTTTTTGGTAGGTGAATGGATAAATACAACTGGAAAATTCAGATAACAGAGTATAATTCAGGACAAAGGAAAGAGCTTTCAAGCTATGCAAAGACATGAAGGAAGCATAAATGCATGTCACTAAGTGAAAATGCTGAAAGGGCTACATACTGTATGATTCCAAACTTATGACATCCTGGAACAAGAAAAGTATTGAGGACAGTGAAGATAGCAGTGGTTAGGGCCGGGATATAGCTCAGTGGCATCAGTGCCTGCCTGGCAAGAGCAACATCCTGAGCTTGATCCCTGGTACTGCAAAATAAATAAATAAAAAGATCTCAGTGGTTGAGAGGAGGCAGGGAAGCACAGGTGGAGCAGGGACACTGATTTAGGACAGTGACACTCTTCTGTGTGACACCACAATGGTAGAACATGTCCTGACGCACTAGTCTGCATCCGTAGAATGTCCAACAGCAAGAGTGAACCCTAATGCTAATCACAGACCAGCATGATAACAATATGTCAGTGCGGGCCCCTCTGCAGTAACAAATGTACTGCTGTGGCATGGAATGCTCCCAATGGGAGAGGCTATGTGCAGATAGAGGAAACAGGGTGTGGCAACTCTGTGCTTTCCTCTCAGCTTTTCTCTGAACCTAAAACTTTTCTTAAAAATAAACTGAATTTTTAAAAGGATGTATAAACTTATCCTAAGGGAGGAGCCTATAGAACACAGGGGTTCTGCTCCTGTGGAAGGTTTGTCCCTCCATGCGCCTACAAGCCACTAGGTGGCACTGCCATTGCCCCGTCTGGGAGCTATCTCCAGATCCCAGAGAACAGAGCAGATAGGTGGCTCCAAAGCAAAACAAGGAAAAGTCAGGGGAGGAAGAAAGCATCAGCTCCCTGAGACAGCTACAGATTAGGTCACAGCGCATCAGGCTTCTTCATCATTAATTCTTCCCTACAGAAAATTGTATTTAAAAAGATGGAAATAACAGTAAATAGGAGGGACGCATTTGTCTTCATCCAGTGCATAAATTTTGAGGGTGGTTCAAAAATCCCCACTAGTCTGTGGCACCGATACCAGGTTCAGCTCTGAGATAAAGTTCAATGGAACAAACGGGCGTATGTGCCCCTCCCTGAGTCACCTCACCAGACTGCAGAGCAGGGCGTTTGCTCCCGTCTCGGCCACCTACTGGGGCTTTGCCAGGCTTCAGCTCATGCACTTGAAGGATGAGGAAAGCAGCCCACCACCCTCCCACAGCCAATCTGGAAGAATCTACATAACCCAGAAATACTCTGCAGCCATGATTTGTATTGTACACTCCTCACTCCCCGCCACACCAACACCTGTCTCCACATCCGCAGAGGCAGCTGTGTGCGCCAGAACTAGACGCCCACCGGGTCCAGAGCAGCCCGTCATGCCTGTACTTGGATCACTGCAGACGTCAGCAGTCTCCCTCCCAGTGCCTCTCCAAACCCACCCTTCAGAGCTCCCAGAACTCTACACTACCACACGAGTCACACCGGCTCCTGCTTGGTCGCCTTCTCTAGCTCTGCCATTGTCTTCCAGAAGGAAGTAAAACTCCCTAACTTGTTAGCATTCGAAGCCCTGCAGATCCACATGGTGTCTCCCACAGGTTGCCCTTGTGGCTCTCAGGCACCATTCATTGTCCCCTAGGTCTAACCCCTACCTTCTGGTTTCCCTGCCAGTTGTCATTTTCTTCTCTCAGCCTCCAACTTCTCCTCATGAACTCTTATGTACCCTCTGGCTCCTACTACAACACTTGCTCTTTAATAAGAACTTTTGTACCTATTTCCTGATTCCATTTGACAGTGAATGCCCCCCCCAAATCCTGTGTGTTTTGCCTTTATTCCATTACCTAGGATATCTTATGGCACTAAATACTTAGTGGGACTGGCCAGATAGCTCAGCAGTCTAAAGTGCCTGCTTAGGCAGAGTGCAGTGGCTGGGGTTTGATCCCCAGCATGCTGTGCTGGCCCTGCCCCGGGGGCCCACTGAGACAGTGATTGAGACTGGGCGTGGTGGCAAACGCCTGCAATCCCAGCACTTGGGAGGCTGAAAACAGGAGAATCACTACAAGTCCGATCTACATAGTGAGACAACCCTGAGACCCTGTACCAAATACATAAATAAATAAATACTTAGTGAACTGATTAGGACGTAGGAGTGTCACTGGCCTCTCCATCAAAGTATAAAGCTCTATAGAGAACTAATGTAGGGCTGGTTTTCTTTCAATGCCCACACTCACAGCACATTGATTTGCATTAAATGGGAGGTCAAAACCCATGTCCTGCATTGACATGAAGAAGTGGCATACAGAAGGACTTCAGTGAGATTAGTGAAGATCTTAAGGCTAATAGTGACAACATTAAGGCTAACAGTTTAGAATTTAAGTTCAATATCAATGTATTCAAAACACTTTTTAAATCATTCAGGGGATAGTCTTAGTATTTGCTAAGTTGTTTTTACTTTCTGCTGACAGTTATGTTTTGTGCATTTAATTTGCCAATTATTTTATCACATCTATGTGTAGTGCCTTGTAAGTATAATCAGGGTAAATCCAAAATCTACAATTTTTATCTCAGTTTTTATCCACCTGTCTGTCAGCTTTCAAAAAGTCTAACAAAACACTTGAGAAAATCAACTTTGAAAGAGGAAAGGTTAATTTTGGCTTGCAGCTTTGGAGTTTCCAGTCCAAGTCGATTGGCCCTGTTTCCAAGTGGTACATCCAAGTGGGGAACACACAGTGGGGCCGTTGACCACATGGAGGCTAGTCAGCAAGCGGGAAGGAAGGGATTAGGGTCCCAATGGCCCCCTCAGGACAGGCCCTGGACCTAACTTCCTCCCACTAGGCCCTACTTCCTAAACTTCCACCACCTGCCAGTAGGGCCACAGGCTGGAGAACCAGGCCTTAACACAGAGCTTCAGAGCTACTTTGGAAAGCACAAAACCCTGCTAATTCTTTTTTACAGACATTTTCATGTTTGATGAGAGCAAATTTTTAGAGCAGCAGTTCTCCAGGTGTGATCCTTGGAGCCACAGGTAAGTATCACCTGGGAACTTACTACAAATACAGATTTGAGGCCACACTCAGATCTGCTGAAGTAGAGACCGGCAGTGGCTGGGAAGGGGAAAGCCTTGTTTCAGTGAGCTCTCCAAGTGACCCAAACTACTGAGTCAGAATCTACATCTTAACAAGATCACCAGGTAATTCTTTTGCACATTGACATTTAAGATGCTTGACTCTAGAAAGCTTTGGAAGAAAGATACCTCCATCAGGAAACTGTTAAATAGGAAGTGTGGAATATCAAAACTGGCTATACATTTTTGCCAATTCTTTCACTGAGAGATGGAGGCCATTTCCCATATCCTTGTACCTAGGCTTAAGAGCTGCTTTGATCAATCAATATAGCCATGTGATGCTCTATAACCCCAAGGTTGCTCTTTCAAAGGCCTGCGGCCTCTGTGTTCACCTCTTTGATCACTCACTCACAGGACTGAGCCAATACACTGTATTGGAGTTCCCATGGAGAACTAAAATATTCCAGTCCCCCACTCCAGCCAATAGCCACTAGACACCCATTGCAGTGAGCCATCATAAATTCTGCAGCCCAGGTGACCCCAAATGGAGCAGGAGATTTTCCCAGCTTAATACAGCCAATCCACAGGCTTGACATACACAACAAATGGTTTCTTAAACCACTATATATTGGAGTGATTTGTTATACAGCAGCCTACAAGCTATTGAGTACATGAATTCTGTCTCCTGTGAAGTCACTTTGTTCAAAGCCTCTTGCTAAATTATAAAATTATAAACATTGCAACCTTCATGACCCTCCCCTGAAACTTTCAGAAGTGAATTCTGTGGCTATTTGCAAGATAAAACAGCCTATGAGTTAAAAATTGCATCAAGAAAGACTGTGAACTTGTGACTTAGCACCAGGTAAAACTGACCTCATCTTCTGACAAGCACTGGCAGGAAAAGTGCTAGATCTTTGGCCAGAGGCCTCTATGGTAAGCAAGAAATCTCTGGAGCTTAAGTTATTCACTTGAGGATCGTGTGAAGTGTTGGTACTTCTGTGAGGAAGAAAATTTTAGGTTCTAGAAGATAAACTCAGAAATGACACTACTTAAAATTTTAGACTAACTGATCTAGACTAATTGATCTGTCCATCAATTTGTATGGAAATAAAATTCAGATATATAGAGCCAGCCAGATAGCTCAGCAGATTAAAGTGCCTGCTTAGGCAGACACAGGGGCTGGGGGTTCGATCCCCCATCATGCTGGCCAGCCCCACCCCCAGGAACGCTGGGATGGTGATTGAGACTGGGTGTGGTAGCACACCCTGTAATCCCAGCACTTGGGAAGCTGAAAACAGGAGAATCACTATGAGTCCGAACTGTGGACCCTGTAGATCCTGTACTAAATACATAAAAAATAAAAATAAAAATAAATAAAATATATGTGGATATGTGTTATAAATATATATGTGTGTAATATATGTATATACATATATTATATATACATATATATACACATATATGTATATATATATATATAAAAGAATTCAGAAATATATACAAAGCTCAGTACAGATAGATAAAGGTGTTCTAAGTTAACTGTTCTTGGTCCTCAACAAGTTTGAGAAAAATGTAGTAGGCATACAGGACATAATAAAGTATAGTTAATTGGGTTATTTTGCTAAATTCAAGTACCTACAATATTTGGACTGGCAACACATATGAAAAGATCCTTTAAAGATTTCTCCAAGTACAGCTTCTCTAACAGCAATGGAACACCTATCTTTGACAAAACAAAACAAAAAAGGGGGATATAAATAAAGGGCAATTTTGTAGTGAAAAAAATACATGTATATACAAAATAGGATAGCTATACATCTGCCTTCGTTTAGTTTAATGAGAAGAAAGGTTTGTACTGATATTGTGTAGACCAGATATCACGTCTACATCTTGTCCTCTGAATAACTACTATGAAGACAATATGCAATGTATTAATTATTGTAACTGTCCTACTAACCTGTTTTGAAACGGTTTCATTGCTATTTTATTTTTTTCTCATTAAAATGAATAAAAAAAATTAAAAATAAATAAATGAAGTATAGTTAAAAGAATGTAAGCTGGGAGTTAAGGGACCTAGTAGCCAGTTCTGTCTTGTTCTAATCAGTATTGCTGGTAGAAAGAAATAGATACCCAAATTACCATTAAGAATTGCAGGTGCTTGGGGTCCAAATGATCTTAAGCTGGAACTGGAACTGTCCCAGAAACCACTGAACTTTAGGCCAATTCCTGTCTCTTGCATAGGCCACGTGATCTCTCCTAGAAAAACCTTTTATCTCCAAACGTACTCCATTCTCTCTCTTCTCTCTTTTTGCAGTTTGTTCTCCCTCACAGCTCTCACTGGTCTGGCTTTTCCATAGCTGCTCAAATGCCTTCCATATTATAACGTTAGCAGCTCTCATTTCTGAGGAATCTGACTGGTCAAACATATGGGTTGTGGATAAACTAATAAAACTGCTATGCACAGATCTATGCACTCAAAGGAGTAGCATAGAGAATCAGGGTCACACATTTCACAGGATCGCCACCTAGACAGAGCAGCAGGAGAAACAGTTGTCACAGATGGAGTTGTGACAAGGCAGGCAGCAATGGGCATCCTTCCGTGGCTACTATCAACCATTTGAAATATCTGGTACAAATCATTTAATCTCCAACTTCATCTTCCTCAGCGAAACAAAGAGTTGAGTTACAGCTCTCAAGCTTCTTTCTTCCAGTACTAATGTATATATTATGCAGTACATAAAATGGAAAGAAACAAGATAAACCTATTGTGGACTCAAGGGCTTCTATAAAACCAAGGCTTGAGCCGGATGTAGAGGTGCATTTCTGGAAGGCCAGCACTTGGGAGGCTGAAGCAGGAGGATTGCTACAAGTTTGAGGCCAGCCTGGGCTACATAATGAGTTCAAAGCCAGCCTGAGCTATGTAGCAAGACCCTATCTCAACACCAGACCAGAAAAAAAAAAAAAAAAAAAAAAAGGCAAAATCTGGAGCAAGAGTTATTTTTCAAACCACCTGCAAAAATCTGTATACCAGAAATAGGATTGTGATTCAGAGTGCTTGTATTCTTTTCAGTACATACCTATTAAGTCAGGCCTGATGATGCACACCTGCAATCCCAGCACTCAGGAGACTGAGGCAGGAGGATTGTTGCAAGTTCCAGACCAGCTTGGGCTGCAAAGTAAGCTCAAGACCAGCCTGAACTGAATAGCGAGACCATGTCTCAAAAAGACACAACAGGGTTGAGTATCAGCATATCAAAGGAAATAATGCTGGTACCTGAGGACTCTCGCTTCTCAGTTCTGTGCCTCTGTCTTCTCCCTCACAGGACCCCTAATTATGCAAGACTTCTGCCACCATGTTCACATATAATGAGAACTCAATGGACAAAGTTCCGCTCTTAACAAGCTTTTGTGTGCTTTTAATCTTTGAGTGTCTTAACACTTCATTCTCCCATTCATAGTTATTGATCAAAGCTGGAATCTGAAACGCCTCATTTAAACTTCAGAGTAGGTTTAAACCAGTGTATTATCTCCTCTAAAATATTTGCATTTAGCCACACAGATGAATAGGAAGGGGTTGGTTTTAGGCAGACAGGGGAGTAATGAAAACATTTCTCTTATTTTAAGTTAACTTTGGTTTCAGAGAAGGGTCTTTCTTGGTGGCATCACTGCAGAGACTGGGGCAGCCCTTCCCTCTGCTGTACATTGTAAGAAGCACACAATGCACAGGTAGACATGCAGATCAGTCAAGAGGTGGCAGATTGAGTCAGCCATGTGTACACTCTGAAGGGAGGGTGAGGGGGCCCAGAGATGCTACCCCAAAATAGTCTAATTCAGCATGTGGATTAGTTTGAGCTAGAGATATTCAAAACCTAACAGATACAGGAAAAGCTTCTCACCTCTCCTTTCCTGCCTAAAACAAGAGGATACAAATTTTTCCTTTAGTAAAGAAATTTGTACTTTATGATGGAAATTTCCACTTGCAAGGATGTGTCTGCACTGGGAAGGGAACTCCTAGCCTCCTAGCTGCATATGAGACAGTCCTTGCTTACCACACAGCTCCTGCCCTCCCCTCGCATCACCTATTTCCACCCAAAAGCCCCAAACCCTTTGTCCTTGGCTTGTCCTAAGATGGTATATGAGCTTCAACTGTCTCCCTGCCTCATGTGAGTCATGATTAGTCATTTTTTTCTTCTGTGAATTCCCCTGCTATATAGATAAGTAAAACCTTTTTTTTTTTTCTCTTCTTAATGTGTCTTTTATCAATTTGATTCAAGAATCCCAACCTTCAAATCTAGGGTAGAAGAAAAAGGGTTTTTGTCCTGTACATTCATACGTGAATGTGTCAGTGCCAGAGACATGACAGGGGTAGAGTCACAGAAGAACACAGGATCTGAGGGACAAGTGTCCCTTAGTCACTGAAGGGGTGACCTTCTCTGGGCTCCCATTGTGGCTTAAATATGAAATGGGGAAGAAAGAGAAGAGAGTGTGAGCCAACTGGCAGCTGTCTCAGCCCTTTCCTCTCACTTCCTTTCACCTCCTCAGGAGGTCTGTGTCCTCCCTGCACATGGGGGACATTTTGGTGGCTGCCTACCAGGCCACACTGAGAAGCCACTTCTGGGTTTCCCCTCATGGTTCCCACTGCTGCCACCTCTCTGAAAAGCAGCAGGGAAACTAAGTATGACAGGCCAAAGGTTGGGAGGAACGGGGCTCACTGTTAATATTCTAAAAAATCCTAAACCCAGAGTTCACACCTCACCCTCCTAAAGACTCCTCAAAAGCAGCCGCAGTCATGATTCCACCCCATCACGGTTCCCCCAGGCAGGAGCTGTCAAGCAGTGCTTCTCTGACTATCACCGTGACAGCTGAGAACAGCTCTGGTAAATATTACCTTTTGGCCACAGGAGGCTTGAACTTCTCCCTTATCCCAGGTAACTCTGCCCCACAGCCATGTCTGATGACTATCCTCTCTGCAATGACTTCAAAAGTTCTCCAGCCAGCCCCAAAATTCACAGACTGTGCTGGCACAGCCCTCTGCTGCTCTGTATAAGAAATGTTTCTTCATCCTCCTCAGCTGCAGCACAGGTCCCAGTGAGGCCTCACTCGTGTGGTACTACAAATCTAACTCATGCTATCTGAGGCAGCATGGTCTGGGTAGGTAGGGCTAAAAGAGTTACTTACACTAGCTCTGAAGGGGCTGCTAACAAGTGTTCCAGAAACTGGTGGCAGCAACCAGGAGCAATACACAAAGATCGGCAGAGACCAGGAGCATTTGGCAGAAGACTGATACAGTATGCAGAACATCCCAGAGATGCAGCAGAAGCTTCTGGAGGGTCCAGAGAGCTGCCAGAGGGGGCTATGGGCCTACAGGGTAAGGAGCTAATAGACTTTCCTAGGAGCTAATAGACTTCGCTGGGAGCGAGTGAGAAGTATAACACTAAGGCCCACAATCTGGCACTCAAAGACCAGATTTGCTGGTGGAACAGCACCTTGTCAGTTCATGACTTTCAGTTGAGCAAAAGAACCCCTCAGCTGACTGGCAACAAAAATCACCTCTCAAGACCACCCACCTGGCTTTATCAGGCTTCATGATTAGGCAAATCAAAGTCACCTCTTATCCAAATGTGAAGTACATTATTGTCCTGAGTCTCTGAGGTATTAACGTTTTGTCTTGCACATCATCACAGCAGAAGTCTAATACAATTTTTAAAATTAAAACTAGAGGGCCAGGGAGGTAGCCTTGTAGAATAAGTGCTTGCCTGGCAAGTGCAAGGGCTTGAGTTCAATACCCCATTCAAAAAAAAAAAAAATTAAAACTAGACTTTTCTCAAAAACTTTACTGTGTCTTAAAAAGGGCAGGCACGGGACATTAGACTCCAGGGTAAAGGAAACACTTATCGGGGGCCATGGACAGCGAAGCTTGTGGTGGATCATGTGCTCTGCTCAGGAGAACTGGAGCATCCAGGCAGAAACTGGTAACTGCTGCCATGCATACTCACAGGTGAGCTTCCCAGGTACAGTACAAAGGACCTGGCACATACCCAGAGCACACTTTGTGGTCCAGAAGCTTCTCTCAGCACGCACGGGGTGGTCTGTTTATCAGAGGACACCATGGTCCTTCTCAAACCTATTAATGCCTTTTTTACTGAACATTGCATGAGAGGAGGAAATGTTACACAAAAGACAGGTATTTCCATGAAAAATAAGTGATATGCTTCCTAATGACTCAAACAAATTAATTTTCTTTTTAGTGTGATAAACTGTATACAGCATAAAATTCACCATCTCACTGGACGTGCTGTTGCATACCTGTAATCCCAGTACCTGGAAGGCTGAGATAGGAGGGATGCTATGAGTTTGAGGCCAGGATGGGCTACAAAGTTAGTTTAAGGCCAACATGAACTGAATACTGAGACCCTATATCTAAAGACCAAAAAATAGAATAAAAAAATAAAATTCATCATCTGTTAAAGAATGAATGTATGTGTCCTCCTCAAGTTCAGTTAGTAGTCATACATCCCTATGCAGTTGTATTTGGAGCCTGGGTATCAAGGGAAGTAATTATGGTTAAATGGGGTTGTAAGGGTGGGGCCTTGATCCCATAGGGTCAGTGGCCTTATAAGAGGAGACACCTGAGAGCACTCCCTCACTCTACCCTGCCATGCAAGATCACAGAGAGAAGGTGCCATCCACAAGTCAGGAGGAAAGGTCTCGCAAAAACTGAATTTACCTAAATGTGTGATATCCTGGCTCCGGAACCATCAGAAGACAAACATCTCTAGTTTAGGCCACGTACTCTGTGACATTTTGTTACAGCAGCCTTAGTAGTCTAAGGACCCCTGTCACCATGCTTATGTGTACTGTTCATGACACCAATTATATTGATATTGTTGTGAAAATTGACTTTAAGGCTACTTAATTAGGAATGAATGGTACAACAAAAAAGATAAGAATAAAATCATAAAAGTCCAAAACCATTCAAACTGCTTTCAAACACCTTTAAACTCTCACTCCTTCATAAAGAATTTGAACTGGTAAACAAAGCAAACATTATGACTGTCATGAAGAAAGTCAATGAAAACTTTAGTCAGTATAAACACATTCAAAAAGTCTTAAACTAAGGATTAATAAATAAATGTTCATAATATTTGCAGTGGGATTATTTTCATATATTGGTCTTGCATTTTTAATTTCCTTCTTCACCTTACTCTTTTGCTTAACCAGGCAATTGTTAATGTCAGTCATGTTAGATAAGGGAGCTTGTACACATTCCTTTCTACCTAGCTGAGCTTCAAAGGATGAGTGGGTTTCCACCAGCCATTATTACAAAAATAATAATGAGGAAACTGGCTTAACAAAGTCACAGAAGCATAAATACACATGATATATTAAGGAATTGGTACAATGTCAAGTGTGACAGGAACATAAGGTCATTAGGACATCCTATGAGGAAAGTCAGAAAGGTATGCTTGTCCCAGATTACTTAGGACCTGAAAGATCACACTAAGACATTTAAATTGGCTCTGTGCATTGGCACTGAAAGTTTTCCTTGGGGCTGAGATCTGCTGCTAGCCATGGTTAAATGCAGCACGTGAGCTAAAGGAAGGGATAGTTGGCACCAGATCCTTTCTGCAGGAGTCCATCTAAGAGATGGTAATGGTCTGAAATAAATAGTGGCAAGAAAAATAGAAATCTAGACACAGATATAAAGGGTATTTTGTAAATAAAATTGATAGTCATTATTTTTTTAAAAAGATGTTTTTGACGATAGTGTGGAGATTTCTGGTTCATTTTAGCCATGATTAAGATTTAACTGGAGAAGATGGGTCTGTGGCTTTCTCCCCAGAAAATATCTTTGAAATATGGATAAATTAATTTTAACTGACTAGTATTTTCCTCTGATATTGTCACTCTGAGAAGAAAGTGAGAGCAAGGTTGGAAGTAGGAAAATTCAAGATCCCTCTAGCTCAGAATGTCCTGAAAGCTCAAGCAGAAAAGCCACCAAGGCTCTGAACTCTCCCAGAATGAGCTTCATGGCCAGGCCAGAACTGAAGCACTGACTCGCTAACTGTTTCCTGGGGCACGGCTTTGTGAGAATGTAGAACGCAGTCCTCAGAATCTTCCTGTAGTGCTGGACACTGTGTTACTATGCCATCTGTCTTTGCACTTAGTAGGACTGTTAAATTGGAGAAATTGGGACTGCATTGGTCCGGTGCTCCAAGGTAGACCTTACTCACTTCCATTCCTTCTTCCACAGAAGAATCTTTCAAGAAATGTTTAGCAGAATTTGAGCCTTAACCATATTTCATGACTCAAGAGTACTCAGCAAAAGTTATCTAACCATGAATCTAAACAGATATACATCTTTGCATACATGTTGTATGTAGTAGTAATTAGTAGAATGAATGTCCATTTGAATTTAACCCTATGGTTATATGTATCTTGCCTATGAGGTGGTCAAAATCTAATGAAAGAGACTAATGTATAAATAATTATAATACAAATAAAAATGTCATGAGAAGGGGAGAAATAAAGTAATCCATTAATTAGAGGAGCTAAAATTTATCACTTTAAAGTCATGAAAATATTAACCATGTTTTAGTATCTTGCATGTTTCTTCATTCATTTCTAACTTATTTAATTCTATCTCTGATCATCTTAAATACTCATTTCCTAAAATGGCTGTTAGTCTTATATAAGTTTCTTTCATTTTCCTCTCCCTCATGTTGCACAGTTGGAGACAGGAAGTCTCTGAATTTGTCATATGGATATGTAAGCTAGAATTGATTTAATCTTTTAAGGGAGAGAAAGCCTATCTGAGTCATGGCCCAGCCTGGATGTTATTGAAACTGGCCTATTTCTCCTAGATGTTAGTCTCTTGAGGGTGTCTAGAAAGAACACATTCTACAAGAAAATCCAAAAGTAGAGGTGGTGAATATAATAGTGTTCCTCTTGTACGCACTTCCAAACTGGGTCCTGGAGTAGGACCTTGGTCTGTTTGCCCTGGAGGAAATTAAGCCTGATTTCCTCTGGAACATCAATTTCATGGTCCTTATTATATCCTTCATAAAAATTTCCATTAGAAATATCTCTGTTTACTTCTCATGAAAGCTTCTCAGTTCGCCATCAGTAAAATGAACTCAAGTAAAAGCAGTTATATTTTAGGCCATGATGCAGAATGGCTTCAAACACTTACTTTGCAACTCAGTATTTTGGGTTAGTTTAGATGTGATTTTTGCCTAAGACCAGGCCCTCATGAGTTTTTCTAAACCTAATATTCTGCCATCCTAAACTCATTAGAAAAAAATTGGGTCGTTTTTTTTTTTTTAAAGTTTAATATATGGGCTGGTAAGTAGCGGTCTATGTGTCAGCCATGTGGATGACTCAGGGCCGTTGCTTGGCCAATGTGCTCCCTGTGAAAGCCTGGGAGAGGAGACCAGGGAGATGGCTCAGTGGAATAAGCCCTTCCCTGGCAAGAGCAAGGGCCTGAGTTCAATCCCCAGTTCCACAAAAAAAAAAAAAAAAGAAAAAAAAAGAAAGAAAGAAAGAAAAGAAAAGAAAGCCTGGGAGAATGTTTTCTCTCCATGTGACTCTCCTTAGGTGTTATGTTGAGCTGTAGGGAATTCAGGTCAACAATTTCTGACATTGCCAGTCAAGCAGAAGACCCAATACTATTATAGACTACTGGACTCTTATAATATTTTGCTGAGTTAACACACCTATAATATTCAAATAACAGAACTAAACAAAAAAGGGGATACAGATGAATGTCTATTTTGTATCTGTGTATTCAAAATGGTTAGGATAGATATATAGTTACATTCTCTTAATGAAAAGAGGGATTCGTTCTAATAGTGTTTGTAAATAGGATATCATGTCCGCATCTTGCACAGCAATTAACCACTAGGAAGAATGTATGCAGTGTGTTAATTATTGAAACTGTCCTACCAATTTGATTTGAAACTGTCTCATTGCTATTTGTTTCTCAATAAAATTATTGAAAAAAAATTTTTAAATAAAAAAATGTTTAGACAAGGAAAAAAAAAAAGCAGCAGTCTAAAGCGCCTGCTTAGGCAAGTGTAGGCAAGCACACAGGGACCGTAGTTCCATCCCCAGCACCATATGCCATGCCAGCCTCACTCCCAGGATAGACTGAACCAGCCACAAAAATAAATAAATGAATGAATAAATAAATAAATAAATAATAAAATATTAATATATACCAACTTCTACAAATTGCCTCTTTTTTTGTGGAACCAGGGAAATTGCCTCTTATTTAATCCCCACAACACTATAAGAAAATATCAGCAACCTATTTTATAGATAAAGAATCTAAGATTCACAGAAGTAAAGCCACAAAGCTAGAAAGTCAGATCAGAAATTAGAATCCAGACCTACATTATTCCAAAATCTTTACCTTCTTGTTTACAAGTTTAGTTATTATACAAGCTCGGTGGCTAATTGGGCATATTTGAAAATATATTTAAAGAACTGGAAATTTTAGATGAAGAGAGTATTCAAATAGTTCAAGGAATCAAAGAGAATGAAAAGATGAAACAGACAAGTGTCATGGCAGATAAGAAAGGTAAAGCGTTAATCTAATTACAGGTCCAAAAGGGGGGGAGAAAAAAAAGGAGCAGAGGAAGTTGAGCAGAGGCATTTAAGGGGATAGTGTTTCTGAATTTCTCTATCCTGATGAAGGACATGAAACCACAAATTCAGTATGATCCACAAATGCCAAGCAAAACTAGGAGAGGAAATGCAATCTGGTATACCAGAGGACAAACATACTGACTGCCTGTCAAACTTTGATATATTCAATGTGAATATTATAAATTGTGACACATATTAAAAGTGCAGAAATAAATGACCTTGGGGTGGGGCACACAATGAGAAAAAATTCCCCAAATAACAACAACCAAAAAAAAATTAGGACAATTGCAGAATACAAAATTAGATCAAAGAACTATATGTAAATTTAGTATACTAAATATATAAATTAAGAAAGCAGTAGTGAGCTGTCCACTCTATCTCCTTCTTATTTTCCACTGTCTACAGGCACTGAAAAAGCCCAATATTCCTTTTACTGCTCCTTCCTTTTGGAGTAGGATTTGCCTGCATCCAGTTCTTTATCTCGCCCACCCCAGCTGCATGGGCAACCTAACAGCAAATAAAGATCAACTGAATTTTATGGAGAACAATCAGAAGGTCTGTCCAATATTCCATTACTTCCTGTAAATGTTCAGAAAATGTTATCTATTTTGGTTTTGAATTCCCCTAACATCCCATAGCCCTTGGGCACATAGCTCTGAATAGCTTGAGATTGTTGCTATTGTTTTTGTGGCCTCTTCCACTTACAATCATCACGTTCCCCAGTGACACTATTAGCTCTCAAAGGTGGGGACAACAATAACAATAGCAGCAATGACAGTATAGTAATCTGATACTACAGAAGAATTTTGCAAAATATACACATACACATTTTCACACCTGGTTTTTGTTTCTACCTGATAAATATCCTCATAGGACAGTTGAACTTTACTGCCTTTAAAATTCTTTCAGGCTGTCAGAGACCCCTGCAGTGGACTTCAGTCTCCTGCCCAGAGTTACGGCACATAGCAGGACAAAAAGCAAAATAGGGGTGTAGCAAGGATCTAGCATGACCAGTTTTTCATGAGGAACAAAAGGCCAGCAGAGGCTGGGGAGACAGCTCTGCAGTCTTTAGTGCCTGCCTGGAAAATGCAATGACCTGAGTTTGATCCCGGGTACCTCATGCCGTGTCCACCCCGGAACATCGGGCACACTGTGCCAGCCACCAAAACTGGGCATGGTGATGCATACCTGGAATCCCAGTGCTGGGGAACTAAGATAGGAGGATCACTACCAGTCTAAGCTGTGTAGTGAGACCCTGTACCAAATTTAAAAAGTGAACAAAAGACTTTTGTAAAAAAAAAAAAATTAATCAAAAAAGGCCACCAGGCACCCAAAATCTTGGTATTTTCTCATTGAGGAAACAGTGAGGGAGCTGAGGCTGCATGTGCTAGACAAGTGGTGAGGGAGGCAGGGCCTTCGAATAGAGGGAGCATGCTTGCCAAAGAGGCAGGAACAGCTAGCTTTAGGTTACGGTTAACAAGTAACACGATTTACAGCCAATTCTGGGAAGGAATTTTCCTCTGGAGTCATGCAGGGCTCAGTAGAGATGCTATCTCCTATCTCAGCCCCAAGGTATCACAGCTCATCGACCTGAGCTCAACCATGGCTGAGGATAACAAATAATGCTTGTCCTTCATCAGCCACTTACTTGCATGAAGATACATACACAGCCTCAGCCAGGCTCAGTAATTCACTGAAAGCCGATTTAGGGATGTCACCTCTGTATACTGCCCACAAGTAAGTACAATCACACCTGGGTCTGTGTAAGGGTGACATGGAGGTCTTCCACATTAGGCCAACTGCAAGAAGACTTATCATACTTCATTGTGTTTGCTTATTTATAAATTTTATTTCTCATTATAAACTTCTGAAAGATAGAAACAGTGTCTCATGTATCTATAGATCTCCTCTGCTCAAAACACCATCTAGAATAAAGTGGTGAATGCAGCATGCACTGATAAACAAATAAGCCATTCATTCTTAGCCCCATTTTGCTGATTGAGAAACCAACACTTAGAAAATAAGTAATTTGCCCCAAATCACACTGGTTATTGCAAAATTCTGATTCTTCTCACTTGCCATATTACTTCCCCAAATTGTTTATGTCAAGAGAGCTTTTGACATATCCTGTTTTAGGTCCCAGAACTGGCCCCTGGCAGATGAGCAATTAAATTCCAGTTCAAGTCCCTATGCTTCTGGTACATTCACTTCATATCACCGTCCTTGATGAGCATCAGTTTGTATATAGAATCCAATGCTGGGCGCACTTAGAATACTTAACTCCCATAGTGGTTACCAACATAAACTGTCAGTTTTAGCATTGGATCTTCCAAAAGTATCTCTTTCTAGCTTTCAAGTGGTTTGAGTTTAACAAGAAAAAAAATCTTAAAATATGCACTATGTAATATTTTCCCCTTCCTGTAGCATTTTAAATTTTTCATGTACTTAAGTGTAATTCAATATGTGCAGAAATACAAATTAACTCATCAAAATGAAGGCAATAAAAGAAGCTAGTTGTTTCCAACACTTGTGCCAAACTTTTCCTTTTCTCTCTCCAGGGAGACAGAACTGGGTTTTCTGTTGGTATTTAGCTTTCAGGTGGCACTGTAAAGTGTATCAATGTCCCTGACACCCAAAATGAAAGTGTATGGAACTCAACTCTATCATAAAAACAAAGAACACATAATAAAGACATAGAATACACCTATATGGTAGGATTTATGTGTGTCAGTGTGTTCCAATCCGTTGAGGTCACTGTTTGTGGTGGAGGAGTGTTTAAATAGCTCCGTGGCCCTGCGCTATTTAGGTACATCCTGATTATCTTTAATGACTTCCTCGCTGGTTTGTCAAGATGATCTTAGCTCCTTCTATACAGCTCCTGGCTAAAGTATGAACCAGCTGTTTCACCAAGAATGCCTGCTCTCATGTACATTTTTCATCTGCAGTTTCAATTGTCTTGCTCTCTAATCTGAAAGAGTCTTGCCTTGATATTTGTTCTGTAGTTGATATTACTATCTCTAATCCCATACAGTGCATACCAAATTCAACTGTTCACACATGGACTCATCTCTCCCACAAAACTGCTCCTTATTATGCCCTCTATGACTATCAGAAATTGGAGTTAAGTCAGCAACATCATTAAAAACGTATGGAATTCAGCCACAGCATCATAAAAAGATCCTCTATGTGTTCTGGTGGGGCCAGCCTTCTAACTAGTCAGCATGCAGCTGGGCTTTGCAGTGTTCATGAAGTGCTTGAAGACTCTGAGACAGATGCCCAGCCTCATCCTTTAATTTGCATGAACATGTGGGAAAAAAAATCTTACAAATTGTCTTACTAGCCAAGCAGACCCATGTAGAAAATGGAAACGATGGTGTCTTAAGAGTATCAGGTTCTGCCTGTCCATACTTTGACACTACCCCAGGAGGAAGAGCTGGAGGATAAAAGTTCAGTCATCCCTGGGCAAGCGGGCCATGAGAAGTGGGACGTGTTCCCCAGCTGGAGTAGAAGGCAGCAGAAGATTTAGGGTTTTCCAGGTGGACAAAGAAGGACCAGCAGCATAAAACATTAATCTGGAAAAGGGAGTGTTAAAAATTTGTGCTCACTTGTGATTTATTCCTGGAGCAGACCAGGCATAAAAGTGATACACTTCCTGTGGCCAGGGACATGGTTCAGCAGCTTAAGCACCTGTGTGGCAAGCACAAGGTACTGATTTTGATCCCTGGTATGAAAAATGAAACGCTTCCTTATTGCCCGCACTACATTCACTCCCTCAGCACCTCCCTCCCCAGACCCGGACCCTACTGGTGATTCAAGAACCAGTATCTTGGGAGGCCCTCTGCTCCTCTGTAGTAAGAAGGCTCTGTTAAGGTGCTTTCTCCTGGGAGTCTGTACCACCTCCCACCTTGTTCTTCTGAATGTGGCCCCCCTCTCCTCATGCTTACCTTTGCTGCTGCAGGCTGTATGCCTAACATTTATTTTTAAATTTTGCCCCATAAATATGAAAAGCAAAAGCTTGTGTCACTCACAAATATATTTACATTTATGTACCTATTGAAAACACCCTTCTGAATCCAATATTATGTAAAGTTTATAACATGCACAAAAGAGAAATTAAAACAAAATTAGAATAATACATAAATGAAGATGTTAACTATTACTTTCTTTACCCTACTTGATTGCTTAACCAGTCTCACCCAGACACTTCCTGCAAAGTTACAAAGGGAATTTAGGGATAAAACTAAAAGACAAGTGATGAAATAATAAATCTGACCAAGATGTCTTCTTTTGCAGCAGACAGTAAGATAAATACATTTATTTCCTGATCCTAATTCTGCTAACTTAGCTTATTCCATATACTCCTTGTCTGCTGCTGAATTAAGTCATTCTGAATGGTTACAGTTCTTACCCAGCTCTGGAATAAAACACAGAATTGGGTGGTAACGAAGTCATCAGGTGCTTCTTGGAAGATGACTCACCAAAACAAATATGGACATTAAAAGTACATTAAAGAAGCCAGTGACAGAGGTACTTTGCCTTGTCCAGGGACACTGCTATTTGAAGGAGTCTCACCAAGTAAAAGCAAAGTGCCTGCTGGCATTTCCACACTTCTTGCAAGATGAAAAGCCAATTTATTGATCTCAGACCTGACTGAAAAATAGGTTCAGCAAGCATAGTTTAAGATTTGGGCTTGTTTGTCCATCAAAGCAAATTAGCCTTAAAAATAGCATTCCATGTGGCCAAAGGTTAGAAAAATTGTCCTGTGAGTGTTTTGAATTCTTTGTCACCTTTTGCAACTTAGTACAGTTGACCAGGGAGGTTACTGGTCAGGGGTTAACAACTGAAATGGCAAAACAGGATATGTCGCCACAAATCCCTCTGCTTCGCTACAATCTACTGGAGTTAATTTGTCTTGAAGTCATATTTTTTGTGTGTGTGTTTGTAGCAACCGTGGGTTTTTTTCCTTTCTTTCTTTTTTTCAATTCTTTTTGAGTCTCAGATGGGCAGACACTGAAACCACTTATTTGCATACAGCTTGGCCCGAGCAAGGGTGAACTAAGGACACTCCAGGCTCCGTCTTGCCTGGCAGAGGCAGGAAGTCAGCTGCATAAAGCTACTACTTTTTAGGCTGATGGCTTTTTCTTTTCCTTTTCTCTCATTCATTTCTGGGGCGAGAGAAATCTAAGTTTATTTTCAAACAGAACACAAAAAGCTTAACCAGGGGAAATGAAGGCAGCCTCATCATTCTTGCCCCCACCTTTTTCCTTACTTATTTAGAGGTGCCAACGTCACCAAACTGGAAATGAGTTAGGGACAGGTTGATAGGGACCCAGAGAAGGGTGCTGAAAGTTACTGGTGTCCCTTTCTTACAATGGGAACCATAGAGGCCACAGTGTCCTCCCTAGTCACCTGGAACAAAACCAGATGCACGTTGCTTTGTCATTCCAGGCAAAGAAGCCCCTTGCATGGAGGTCCTCTTTCTGAGAGAAATGGCTGCATCATCTCAAAGTAATTAGGTCTTTGTTCATTTGTACACAGATATGGTTAGACTCTCCCTAGTATTTTTCTGGATTGGAATCTCTTTCTCAAAAAACTGTGCCCTTCCAGCTGGTTATATCATTTGCAGACTCCAGCTAGGGGCCTGAGACCCCATATAAAATTGTCCACAGACACAAATAAGTGTCTTTGCTCAGGCATGGATGGCAAAAAGCCAACAGAGGAAACTACTTCTGTGGCCAATGTCCAGCCAGAGAGTCCTGTCATCTCTAGCAGATGAAATAAATTCTTGAACAGAAGCAGCAAAAATATATGACAGTGCATTTACATGTTTCCTTGTTCCAAGGAGCAAAAAAGTGATGAAAATTACTTAGTACGTGATAACATTTAACTTCACCTTCATGAATGTTTCATGTTTATAACCATCTTGAATTACTGATTTCCCATGTCAGAGTGTAATGGAGTTTGGGAACTGATTAAGACTCTCTTTCTAGACCTGCTAAAAGAGTCAAATAATCAAATAAT
>NW_004524647.1:9683416-9706744 GCF_000260255.1 Octodon degus | reverse complement strand
GTTCAGGGTCTCACTACTAGATCGGACTCAGTGATCTGCCTGTTTACAGCCTCCAAAGAGCTGGGATTACAGGCACACGCCACCATGCCCAGTCGCACTATTACTACTTTCTATCATACCAAATTGTTACCCATATTTTTACAAATAATAATAATAATAATAATCATCATCATCATCATCATCATCTTATTATCTGAATTGTTCTACAGGTTTGCTCATCTCCTCATTCGGCTACACGTATCATCCCAAACATCATTCGTATAGAGCAAAAATTGTGTGTTAAAGGATGTAGTTCAAAATTGTGTCTCTGAAAAAATAAATAAATAAAAAATAAAAAAATAATAATAACAATTTTAAAAAACACCAAAAAAATTGTGTCTCTGAAAATTACATAACTACATGTTATGAAATTTAGAGGTTATTTGAAGGTCAACAAATAATATTTTTAGATGTAAGCAGAAACTACAGTTTAAAGTAAAAATTAAGGCTGGGTGTGGTGGACATACCTATAATCCCAGCACTTGGAAGACTGTAAACAGGTGGACCAGTATGAGTCCGATCTAGTAGTGAGACCTGAACACCCTGTAGACCCTTCCCTAAAAAGAAATACA
This sequence comes from Octodon degus, assembly GCF_000260255.1. Classification (NCBI taxonomy): domain Eukaryota; kingdom Metazoa; phylum Chordata; class Mammalia; order Rodentia; family Octodontidae; genus Octodon; species Octodon degus. The sequence continues at coordinate 9,706,133 of NW_004524647.1, read as the reverse complement.
AAAAAATAAATAAATAAATAAATAAATAAATAAATAAAAATGAAAAGTATAGCATATTAGTAAGAGTCATAGATAACCAAGTATTGTGTACTGTACAAACTTGTATGTGCTATACTATTATATGATTAGAAGTACAATAGATTTGTACTTCATGTGAGTAGTGTGTTTTGCTACAGTGCTATGTTACTAAGATGTAGGAATTTTTCAGCTTTGTAGTATGGCCCACCATCATCTATATGCAGCTCACCATTGAATGGATCACCATCATGTAGGCAGGCATGGGGCAGAGGGAGAGATGCATGGGCAACAGGTGAGTAGATTCAGTACATGACAGATCAGATAGATAAATAGATAGAGAGATAGAGAGATAGACAGACACAGAGATATAGGTAGACAGAAAGAGAGATAGAGAGATTTTCAGACGTTCAAATATTTTGGAGGGAATCGTGGATTTATTTCTCAGAAACTCTTCAAGTCTTCCTGGAGCAAATTATTCAGTCACACAAATGATACAATAATCAATTTTCATATTTCACACTATAAAGCGCCATAGGCCTTCAAATCCAGTTTGGTCATCCTTATTTCCTAATCTTTTTTTCCTGTTTTTAATTAATTAATTGATTTCTGCTATGATTTGTGGAAATTACATTTAGAAGAGACAAGCAGCCAACCTAAATTTTGGTCCTCTCTTTGTTACCCAATTTCAAAGTCACCCAGTGTATTCATCCAAACTCTTTTGGTCATTATTTATGAAAATGACATCATTTGCCTAATTATCCGAGCTGTGGTAAAGACAAACTACATAATATTAACTTTTAAAGAGCTACTGGCTCTTTAGAATAAAAATGTCTGTCTTTTTTTTTTTTAATTTTATGTGTGTGTGTGTGTGTGTGTGTGTGTGTGTGTGGCCAGCTCAGCCCACCGGGGGGGCGGGGCTGGCTGGCATGTGGTGCTGGGGGATTGAACCTCGGTCCCCGTGCTCTGCCAAGCCTGTTCTAATTAGGTGCTTTAGACCACTGAGCCATCTCACCAGCCCCAAAATGTCTGTCTTATGACACAGTTTTTATCAATTAATTTTCAGAATATTACACTGCTTGCTCAAGTCTATGAGGCCCTAGTCTCTGCGCTGTGCCCCAATATTTATTGGTAACCCATTCTTTAGCTTCATGGGCATCAGCACAGGAAGAGTTGCTACTTCTGGGAGCTAATGCTGGATAACTCTGGACAAATTTCTTGGTCTTCTGCCAATTTCATAGGACCATATGGTGATCGCAGGGAAAAGGGGAGAGTGAAGTGGGACCTCAACAAAGTAGCTTCAAGCCTCCAACTCTGATGTTTTAAAAAACAATGTGACTAAAATATTTGTGCACAACGAAGAAGTGCATTTGTTAAACATAATCTAACCTTTTGAATAAGGGTCCTGTGCAGAGACTTCAGTCAACTAAGAAAACTTGTCTGACAGGCAGGAAAGATGCAGAAGAAATGGCAAACTAATCTTCTGAACTAGTTAAGGCTTTTTTTGTCTACTGTAAGCAGAAACTCAGATTAAGAATGGCTTAATCACTTCAGGGAATGAGTTTCTTTAACATAAATTACCATAAATCAAGAACCAGATCTCACATCTTTTTACTCCTCCGTCTTTAGTTATGAGGTGTTTGTTCCTTCAAAGCTGCCTCCTGACCACAGCACAACTGCTGGAGTTCCAGTCATCCCCTCATGTTGCACAAGGGAAAACAGAGAAGACAGACACACGATTGATCATTTGTTCCTCCCCTTCAGAAGGACTTCTCAGAAGCCCATCTGAGGATTTCCATCTACATCTCCTTGACCACACTTCCAGCAAAGGAGACTGAAATAGAGGTTTCAGCCAGTCCATTTCCCCATCCTGTTATAGTAAAAGAAGGCAAGGGTGGGTGTTGGGCAAGAAGCAACATCCTCTTGACACAGGCTCTTCCCCAAAGCCCTGATGAAGCAGCACTGACTTGAGAGGAGACTTTTGGCCTTCCACCGCAGGCACTTTGCCTCTCTGCCCAAGTGCCCTGCACTTTTCCTTTCCTTTTGCTGGTACTTAGGAGCATTCTCAGTGCCTTGGAGCCCACCCTTCAGCAAGGCTCCACTTCAGAAGTGTCTCCTCAGATTATGCCCTGCCCAGCTTCCCCTGAATGAAGGCCATACCTTCAAACTCATCCCCACACTCCAGACAGGACCAAATGCAGAGAACCAGAGACAGAGGGACCAAGGCAAGGAAGGGAAAGGGCAGTCTTTGTTCTTGCTCCCACATGGCATTCCTGCCAATGTCATTTTAATCAAATAGATATCGTGCAGCAATTTCCTTTTCTGACACCTTCCTGGGTATCTGGCAGGCCTTGCTGATCTTGTATAGTCAGGAGGAAAAGACTATGAAGAAGAGAGGTACTCCTCCTGTAGTTGTTCCCTTCCCCTCTGACCATGAGATTGGGATGACCAAGGAAAACTGCGACATAGACACACCTCTTGTCCAGCAGCCAACCTCACTGTGCTTGTGTAACCTTGGTGTTGCTGAGGGAAAGGCTTGTACTACTGAGAACCCAAGTGAGCAGGCTCTGCCCTGGACTCACCTCCACACCTGAGCTGAGAGCCTAACATCTATCCAGAGGGAAGAGGGGCAGAAACAGAGCAAACCATGAGGCTGACCCAGGAGAAGATGTGTCTGCAAAGAGACTGTGTTTCCCCAACCAAGGGAGGTCCCAAGTAGTACTGTCCCTAGAGTGCTCTCTGCAGAGCCGCAGAATCACTTTGTAGTAACCCTAGAGGAATACAACAGACAGCCCAGCTCCCTGCAGCAGGATGTGCTTTCAACACCCACCTGAGAAGCCAGTCTCAGATATTACTGGAAGCAGTACACACACATGGGTGTGCATGCATGCACACGTGCACACACACACACACAGGTACCTGAATTTGAACATATGATACACATTTGTGCTCATGCGCAATTATACCCACATATGTACATGCACATGCATGTATACAATGCACATGTGTGGATAAATATATGTATACCTATATGTACATATGGATTCTCTCACATTCATGAACAAACACACATGTATACTTGCATGATTGTGCATACATGTGTGAACATATGGTGAACAAGCATGCGTGTACACACATGGACATGGACATGCATACATATACCCTTCATGCCTCCTGACTGGCTCAGATTCTCACTCTACTTGAGTCTTGTCTACACCTCTGGCCTTGGATCCAGAGCTCTATGGGAAGTAGAGCTGAGCCCCTATCACAGAATATCTAGAGCCAGCACCAGGACAGCGGGCTTCCAGCCAGCCTCTCACCTCAGAGGCCTCAGAATGCTGGATCTCAGTATCTGGTGCCTGGCTCCTACACCCACCCCCTCCCAAGTTCCCAGTGTACTTTGCCTGGCTCCAGAGCGCTGGGAGGCCTCTCCATCCCTCCACCTTGGCTAGCACTCTTCCTCCTGCTCCACTATTGTAGATAAAGTCCCATGACCTTCTCTTTGCCCTCCAGACTGTACTGGAGGAGGCTTCCGAGCTTGAATTTCTTGAATTTCCCAGCCTGCCCCCTGCACAGACTCTACGTCACAGGTAGGTGGGGCAGAGCTGTCCACCACATAGTTTCTCTAACATCCCCAGCAGACTGCCACTCCTCAGTCAGGTGCCAGCAAGATTATTACAAATGCATCTTTAAAGTTACAAATTCTCCCTGAAGCAGATATGGATTGTTAGAAGCTTTTGCTCTTAGGAAGTGTAAAATGTGTCCCCTGCTGATAGAAGGGAGGGAGGTACGGGGAGAGAGAGAGATAGAGACAGAGACAGAGACATTCCTCAAATTTATGTGCATGACACAGTGACCAATATTTGCATTAGTTTTTTTGTTTGTTTGTTTGTTGTTGTTGTTGTTATTGTTGTTGTTGTTTGTGGAACAAGGGATTGAATTCAGGCCCTTGCTCTTGCCAGATAAGCACTTACTCTACTGAGCCATCTCCCCGGCCCCAATTTTTGTATTAGTAATAGGCCATTATAATCTGAGAATGGTTTTGCATCTCTCTTAAAGATGAGAAAGGGTGCTATTGAGGTGTTACTTTACTCTTTTTCCTGCTGTCATCAAGGCCTCAGATGGACCAGCTGAAGAACAAAAGGATGTTTTGAACACAACTAGGTTGCAGTCTGAAGAGCCTACTCGTTCTGAGACTATTTGGGCCCAGCTGCTGTGTGGCCCCTCTCCTAGCCATAGTGATTAGTCCTTTTCCCCTTTTTCTCGTGTTCAGCTTCAATGTGTAGAGAAGTTTTGATAGGGTTGGTTTAGTAACACCCCTGTGGACTCAAACCCTAACCCTGTCCCCAAACCACCAGTCATCTGTATTTTACATCTAGGAGATCGAGGAGTCTATGTGACGGGCCACACTTCTGGGCTCCCCTCACTGGAACCCCCCTCACTTCCCATGAACTCAATTTCCACATAATTTTTATATGTAGGCACCCACACATGTCATTCAAGTACCCACATTTCTGGTTAAAGGGAAAAACAAACTAATTTTCTGGAATTGAAGGTTGACCTGCCAGATCCACTGTAGACTTGTCTCATTTCTTGGACTACATGTTTTTCCTTACTGGTCTACACCCTCAGCTTGAGCAATCTCATGTATTCCTGTGGTTTCAAAAACATCTCCATCTTGTCATCGCCCATCTTCTCCCTGGTATGTCCTTCTAAATTCCAGATCAGCACCCCAACCCCCAATTTGACACCTACCTGTAGATCTTTTCCTCACCATCCCAGCTGAACTCTTTGCTTGTCTGTACCCTCATTGTCCCTGACCTCAAAATGTGTTTTTCTCCTGCAGCCTTTGCCACTGCACTCAATGGTAATGCTATACTGTCATTGCTCAGGCCAAGACAAGAAGCTGTCACCCTTGCTGTCTGGCTCTCCATGTCTCTCAGCACTCTTCTAGACCATTCTGAAGCCCAGTGGAGGCATCTTGACAATGGGTGGAGAACTTGTTCATTCCTACTCAGTCCACTGCTCAGGCTGGTTTCTCACCAGGACTACAGCAAGAGCCAGGAGCTTGTCTTCCCACCAGTTTCCTTTCTCCAACCAAGTCCCTCTATAGCAGCCATAACAGACAGGACTTCAGCTTATCTTAGGACATCAAAATGGCAGCGAAGGGCTGGGGAGATAGCTCGGTGGTCTAAGCACCTGCCTGGCCAGTGCAAGGTCCCGAGTTTGGTCCCCTGTACTGTATGCTGTGCCAGCCCTGGAACCCCAGGCATGCAGGGCCAGCCAAAAACTAGAGGTGGTGGCACATGCCTATAATCCCAGCATTGAGGAGGCTGAGACAGGAGGTTCAGTATGAGTCAAATGAATAAATAATTTAAAAAAAAAAGTGAAGGCTGAATGTCTTCTATTTATTGGTGCTCCTGCACTTTTTACACTCTACTGCATCTGGTCACACTCAGATGGCATAATTTAAGCATTTTACATATGCTGCTATTATAGTAAAATTTACACGGCATTTACCATTTTCACCATTTTTAAGTAAATAGTTAAGTTCTATCAAGTATATTTACACTGTTATGCAACAATCACCCTCCTCCACCTCCAGGACTTTTCATCATGTGAAACTGAAACTCTACCCATTAAACAAGCCCTCATCCCCCTTGCCGTCAGCTATTGGCAATGACTAGAGACTCTCTGTCTCTATGAATGTAAACAGTCTAGTGCCTCAGGAGAGAGGCATTGCAGAGTATCTGTCCCCTTCTGTCAGATGTACTTGACTTAGCATGATGCCCTCAGGTTCATCCGTGTCGCATCATACGTTGGAATGCCCTTTTCTTCTTAGCTCTGAATAATAAATATTCCATTGTACACATACACCACATTTTGTTTATCCATTCTGCCATATTTGGGTGGTTTCCATCTTTCAGCTGTTATAAGCAATGATGCTGCGATCTTAGGTTATAAATCTTTATTTGAGTCCTTCTTTTGAATCCTCACAAGTCTATATCCAGAAGAGCGGCTTGATCATACAGTGATCCCATGTTTAATTTCTTGAAGAGCCACAGCAAACTTTTGAAAAGCTCACTCCGATTATGCCTCTCCTTGCGTTAAGCCCTCAGTGATTCCCAGTGCACCTGGTGAGCTGCTAAGCTCGGAGATGAGACGCTGCCTCACTCTCCCCCGCCTTCTTGTTTCCCTTGGCCCCTCCCTCTCCTGTTTCAGCGTCCCTGGCCTTCAGGCCGCCTCTCCCTCGGGCCCAGCCCTAGTGTGCTTCCCACCTTCCCGCCTTGCCAGCGCGTTATCTCCATCTGCACCACCCTTTCTTCTATTCTCCACCAGGTCTCAGTTCAGATGTCACACTCTCAAAAAAGCCTGGCCTACGCACACTTAGCGCATCTAAATCAGTGGCCCGGAAACTGCCTGGGCTCCTGTTGACTAGGACAAGGGGCCTGACCCTCCTTTCTCACTTTCACCCAGGACACCAAGCACTGAATTGAGTGAAAGAGCATCCTGCTGCCAGATGCACTAGCTGTTGCTGCTCTTGCTGTTGTTTTGGAGCGGGGCTAAAGCTTATTCTATGACACCAAGGTGACATGGCCTTCACAAATCGAGGACTGAACATCGCCTATGCACGGGTGCTTCTGCACTTCCCACCCATCCTGTCACACTTAGCTAGAATAACTTAAGCAGGGCCGGCCAAATAGCTCAGCGGATTAAAGCACCTGCAAGCAGGCACAGGGACTCAAGGTTTGATCCCAGGGCCTGCTGTGCCTGCCCTGCCACCAGGGCGAGCTGAGACTGGCAATTGAGACTGGCAGTGGTGGTGTGTGCCTGTAATCCCAGCTCTTGGGAGGCTGTAAACAGGTGGATCACTAATAGTCCTATCTAGTAGTAAGACCCTGAACACCCTGTAGAACCTTCCCTAAAATACCAAATAAATAAATAAATAAATAGCCAGCCAAATAGCTAAGCAGATTAAAGCACCTGCAAGCAGGCACAGGGGTCAAGGGTTCAATCCTGGGTCTGCCATGCCTGCCCCACCCCCAGGTTGTGCTGAGACTGGCAATTGAGACTGGGTGTGGTGGCGCATGCCTGTAATTTCAGCTCTTGGGAGGCTATAAACAGGTGGATCACTATGAGTCCGATCTAGTAGTGAGACCCTGAACACCCTGTAGACCTTTCCCTAAAATATAAAGAAAAAAACACAAGAAAGAAAAAGATTACTACTAGGGCTGGAGAGATGGCTCAGTGGTCTAAAGCACCTACTTGAAACAAGCTTGGCAAAGCACAGGGACCGCGGTTTGATCCTCCAGCACCACATGCCGGCCAGCCGCGCCCCCTAGTGGGCTGAGCTGGCCACACACACACACACACACACACACACACACTAAATAAATGTTAAAAAAAATCTTTAAAAAAAAATAAAAAAAAAAGAAAAAAAAGAAAAAGAAAGAGTAACTTAAGCATGATACACGCACTACGGCTCATCTCATAGAAGCTGTCATTCACGTGTGTTTATCACCAAACTTTAGCCTAGTGGTGATTTCAGGAACTGCGTGGATTTTGTTTTCCATCTTGCCTGTTGTTAATCCAAGTAGACACCTGAAAGGTTAGTAGATGTGTTTTTGAACAGCTGACAAATAGTTTGCTGACTTGGGTTAAACATGTCTCTTTTCATTTTATAATCTCTGGGCATACTCTGCTTCTAAAATATTTTCAGATCAACTCAGTTTCTCAAATGTTAGATAATTGTCAAACAGTTTAATTGCTATGTAGCCACGTTACAATTAGAGTAAACATAAGATTGGGTCTGCCAAGGAGTCAGTGGTGTCAGTGATCACAGCCTGTGTACACAGCTATTAAGTACCTCCATGTGTCTGTACATTAGTAAGAACTACTGCACATCACACTGTCACATCCTGAAAGCCTATAGTTGGCATACCACTATGGTAAGGACTTTACATAAAATTTCATCTTCCTGAAATCCTGTAATATAGGTGTTCTTATCCCAGGTTCAAACAAAACTGAATAACTCCCTAAGTGGTGTGCTATAAATAAGTGGTAACACAAGGATTTGAACACAGATCTATCAGATTCCAGTGCATTTGCACTTGTTTATGGATAGTAAGAAATTCTTCCTAAGAACACTCTGACTTTAGTGTATTCTCACTGAGAAAACAGAAGCAACCCACCCTTTGAATAAATCTTCTTACCCAAGCTGCAGAGGCCTCTCCCAGTATTTAGGGTGCATTTTAGGGAAAATAGTAGTTAGTGTCACAATCAGATCATGCTACAGTAAGTAACAAATAGTCTACAAATCTGAGAGAACTACAACCATAAGAAGTCTATTTCCAGTTCATAATTACATCCTCTGCTGGTCAGCTGAGCTCAGTGCCATGCCTGGAACCCAAACAAATGGTAGCTTTTATTCAAAATATTGCTGATCTTAAGACAAAAGGAACAGGGGGAGGGTGAGAACCCGCAACAATTGCACTGGCCAAAGGAAGTCACAGTTGCTGTGCTGAACAATTTTATAGCCCATCATGCAATCTTGACCGAGCAGGAACATTCCTCATGCCGCAGATTCACAGCACTGTGCTATTCTCAGAGCACTGTGAAGATTACTTTTATTTTAATTCAAAAAGACATTTAATAAGAATTTAGACCTTGGGCTGGTGAGATGGCTCAGTGGTCTAAAGCACCTACTTAGAACAAGCTTAGCAAAGCACGGGGACCACGGTTCAATCCCCCAGCACCACATGCCAGCCAGCCCTGCCCTCTGGTGGGCTGAGCTGGCCACACACACATAAATAAATAAATTAATTTAAAAAAAAAAAGAAGAAGAATTTAGACCTCAGAGTATGCATCATTCTTTTTGTAAGGTATCTGACACAGGCCATTTTAATAGACATTCATACAAATTTTTCAAAACTAATTTTTTAAATACAAATGCAGACTTTTCTATGAATACTATGTGCATATATTAGTTCCTGAATAACCAACCTGAATCCAAAGATTAGCAATATCTTAGGGGCCAGGGAGATGGCTCAGGAGAGTAAGCGCTTGCCTGGCAAGCGCAAGGGCCTGAGTTCAATCCCCAGTTCTGCCAGAAAAAAAAAAAAAAATATATATATATATATATATATCTTGGCCCCTGAATTTTGACCCCTCTTCACTAAATTCTCTCATTCAGCATGGAGAGCACTCCGCCTGGTGGCTGAGTGTCCTATGTCACTCTTGGGAGTGCCTGCTTCCACAGGGCCCATCTCCTCCTTGACCTATAGCCAAAGGCAATTACTCCACATCTCTTCCAGTTGCCAGGAGTTTCCTCTGTGACTGGGTCTCATTTGTATAAATGCTTCATTCTGTTTTCCTATAATCAACTGTGTTTAGTTGAAGATCCCACGATTTTCTCATATCAGATGAGCTTAACTTCAAAAATAGTGTGTTTCCCAGCAAATCTTTATCTCAAAGGCAAAATTTACTGTTTTCATATCCCAATTACGCAACATAAACATGAGCCACAGAGAGCTGTGATTGATGTTTCCACTGTGACAGCAGCAAAGCAGAACATACCTGTGCCTCGCACGAATATTTAAGCATGGTGACAAGAGCAGTTGCCCGTTTCTAGGAGAAGCTAGGAGTTTCTACTGGTGGCCTAATGCCCACAGAGCTGCCCACCAAGAACAAGAATGTTCACTGATTCTCTTGCATCAGGGAGAAGAGACAGACTGATGGTATCCTTGAGAAACAGGATACCAATCCAAGAGAGCACATAAAGATAAAAAAATAAAAAAATCCACTACTACCTAAGCATTCACCTTATGAAAAAAGTCACGCTGCCATTGCAATTCCCAATAATATTTCCTCAGCCATATAAGCCCAAGGTGCTTCATAAGCATATCAAAATACCTGTAGGAAGAAGAGTGTGATGGTTAATTTGATGTGTTAAGTTGACTTGGCCATGGACACACAGGTATTTCGTCAAACATTATCCTTGGTACAGCTAGGTAAAAGTAATGCTCAAGTTGATATAGTAAAGCAGATTGCTCTCACTGATGTGACTGAGCCTCATCCAATCAGTTAAAGGCCTGAATACAACAAAGAAAATGAGTAGGAGAGATTTGTTTTTCTTGCTCTATCTTCAGTGTACAATATTGACCTTCTCCTACCCTAGGACTCAGATTAGACTGAAACTTGTACTATTGGTTCTCTTGGGTCTCCAGCTTACTAACTACAGATCTGGGGTTCTCTCCACCTCCATAATCACATGAGCCAATTCCATGTTATTCTCTTTCTCTCTCACATTCATTGTTCTCTCTCTCTCCCCCCCCCTTGTCTCTTCTCTCATTCTCTCTCTTCCCCCTTGTCCCTCCCCCTCCTCTTCCCCTCCCATTTATCCTCCGCTTTGCCCTCTCCCACTCCTCCCTCTCACTCTCTTGTACACATCTGTGCAACCTCCTGCTGATATTTCTGGAGAACTCTGAGTAATGAAAAGAAATAGACAAAGATCGTTCTTATTACAGATAGAGAGCTCTGATTGAAGAACATGATGAGAATTCATGGGGGGGGGGCATACCACAAGCAAAGTTCATAACTCTTGGATCCAGATTCCTAGCCAGGACCAACTCATCATCACAGAAGAGGGCTTGCTATGCTTTGTAAAACTGGCCAGCACCAAGTGGCACAGACCAGTTGGACTTGGTTTCCTGTAGCTGCTTCTGTTAATCAGGCTTCAGGCATCTAGCACAGGCCTGGCCTGCCCACACGAGGTCTGGAGAAGGGGAACTCTGCTGTCCAAATAACCACAGGTTCATGAGCCATTGCACTCCCAAGCAGTCTGGCATCTGCCAGGGGATGTTCAAAGACAAGGTCAGAGTTTAGTCTCTTTTGGCTCTTTTGCTCCAGCTGAAATACTCTTGAGAATTTTTTTTTAAAAACTGAATGGAGACAAATAAAATGCACAGCATCAAACTTTTCATTTCATAAGTTCAAGTTCTACATCAAAACCAAGGAATCAAATAAGGTAAGATAATTATTTCATTCAGTGGTAGGAGAGATGCATTATAAATCTAAGATCTAAGTAGAGATGCATTATAAATCACTTGGTCACCCCAACTATGCTGGTGCTACATGAAGATGTCCTGTGGTTAAACAGGCTCAGATGCCTAGCTTTGTGATTTACAATATTGAACATATAAATCCTTGTCTTCGGTCCAGGATCTTTAGTTACAAAGAAATTATAATGTCTAGCTTATAGTCATTTAAAACTTGGAAAAATTTAAATGAAATCTTATGTGTCAGAATTTTTCAACTTCAGTATACTTGGCATTTGGACCAGATAACTGTTGCCAGAAGCTTCCCTATAGAATCTCCATCAGCATCACTGGCCTCTGTACACTAGATGCCAAAAGCACTCTTCCCAGGTGAGACAGCTGTACCTGCCTCCAGACATTTTCAAATGTCCCCTTGGGATGGGAGGCTATGAAGACATTTCTGTAAGGTCATAAAGCATTGCCCAGTGTTCATTACTGCTAATATGCAATTTGGGACAGCACTCGGAATTGAGCTCAGGGCTCCTCATGTGTGAGGCTAACACTGTACCATTGAGTTTTACTCCTAACCTCTCTTTCTTTATTGTTTCATTTTGACAGTTTTATTTTGAGCCTAGTACACACATGCCTCCTAAATTGCCCATGTTAGCCTCAAACTTGTGATCCTCTTGCCCTAGTCACCCACCTCAGAAATACTTCCAAATATTGACTAGTTTAATTATTATTTACAAGATAACAGTGACACAGAACATGTAAAATCCACTTGGATTCTCTGTGTTACAGTTTCTTTTTAGTCATCCCCCCAAAGCCTCATGCAGTCATGGGACTGGGGCTTCTAGAGTTTGTAATTAACTCATGATCCACTGGGATTATGGGTGTGAGTGCTGCTGGGATTATGGGTGTGAGTGCTGCTGGGATTATGGGTGTGAGTGGTGATGGGTTTATGGGTGTGAATACTACATCCAGCCTGGGATAGATAGCCTGAATGCAACATAAGGGAGACAGACTTGCTCTCTGTAGCCACTGTTGCCACTGCTCCTCCCTTTGCTCTCTGCTCTTTGCCGCTGCCATGAAAGGTAGCTCTCTGACATTGACCAAGCAATGGCCATGACTCATCCACATGGCTGACACTGACAAAGGTTCTACAATCTGAGGTACAGGATCTCAGGATAAATCCTGAGGGGATTTCACTGACCTTATTAGACCCAAAAGCTACAACTCTTGTTGCATAGGTCCTGCTTTACCTTGGTCTTAACCATCCAGTAGAAAAGTATAAAAACGAAGTATAAGAAGTAAAGCCATGCTGTTGTGTTGAGCTATAGGGGACTCAGGTCAACAATTTCTGACATTGCCAGTCAAGTGGAAGACCCAATACTATTATGGGCTACTGGAGTCTTTTAGAATGTTTTACTGAGTTTACACACCTATAATATTCAAATAATGGAACTTAACAAAAAAAGGGGATACAGATGAATGTCCATTTTGTATCTGTGTATTCAAAGTGGTTGGGATAGATATATAGTTACATTCTCTTAATGAATAGAGTGATTTGTTCTAATGGTATTTGTAAATAGAATATCACGTCCGCATCTTGTACAACAATTAACCACTAGGAAGAATGTATGCAATGTGTTAATTATTGAAACTGTCCTACCAATTTGATTTGAAACTCTTTCATTGCTATTTGTTTATCAATAAAATTATGGGGAAAAAAAAAGGTAGCTCTCTGCCATGTGCCACTCTGCCTTGGAGCCAGCTGGGACTGAAACCTTCAGGAACTGTGAGCTAAATAAACCTTTCCTTCCTTCCTTCCTCTGAATGTTGGATATTTGTCCCAGCAATGAGAAAAGAGTGAGACATTCTGTGAGAATGTTCAGTGACTGTTATGCTGCAGGCCACCTGAAGTCCTGCTGGTGTGTTTCCAACAAGTTGAGCACACATAGGCTATCAATAGAGAAGACAGGCAAATGGTCCTGAGCAGCGAGGAAAGCCAGCAACCCAATATCCTAACTCTCTTTCATCCTCAGCTGCGTAGCCCATCAAATGATGTTTGCTTCAAGTTCTGGGCCCATTTCTTCATTTTTGTACTCTTAACACCCATGTTTGGGTGACAGTACCCCCCAAATACCATAGATTAGTGTCTTAAGCAACAACCATTTAATTCTCACAGTCTAAAGCCTGGGAAGCCAATGATTAAGATGTGTGCCTATCCAGTGCCTGATAAAGAACCCTCTCCTTGTTTGCTAAATGTCACCTTCATAGTGTCCTCACATGAGAGAGAGGAATAAAAGATAATTTTCTTGTCTCTTCTTACAAGGATGCTAATGCCATGACGAGGGCTCCATCCTCGTGTCCTATGGTCCCCACTGTACCATCTCCATCAAGATTGGAGCTTTGCTTGCAATATATAAATTTGGGAGTAGAGGACACAAAAACTCATTCCCATAACATCATCCAACACAGGCATGGCAGGTGGGAGGGACTTAAATCAAATTTGCATAGAGTAGTAGTTCTGGACCTTGCTGGCATATTGGAGTTACCTATTTAAATAATTACCAAGTTTAAAAATGTATTAATATAGAGACCTACCCCAGAGGGCTTTGGATCTGGGACATGATCTGCATGTTCTAAGCTCCAAAGATGATTCAAATGTGTGCTCAAGGTTGAGAACCACTGGCATCAAAAGAACACAGCAGATCTTCTTGTGCTGCCATGCTGGGTGGCCACGGCTCAGAGAAGGCACCTCCTGGGTAGCTGCACTTTACCTGACCAGTGCCCAAGCCACCTGGAAGCACTCAGCCGCACCCACCTCTTGGGAGCCTAGTAAGCACATCCCTCCTCCTCCTCTGTCCTCAATTCTCCTGGGGACATCTCTATGCCATTTACCATCTCTCAAAAGCTACAAGCCACTCTCAAATCAGGCACAGCTTCCAGAATCTGGAGAAGTAGAAAGGTTAGCTAAGAGAAACAAAAGATTGAGACACGACATGTGAACGTGGTAGGGAGAGAGTCTCAGCACAGAGCAAGGTGTTGGGGAAATTTTAATTATATCGAAAAAGGATGTTTGAGGGCCCACCAAATGGCTCAGCGGACTAAAGCACCTGCTTAGGCAGAGCGCAGAGGTCTGGCATTCGTCACTGCATGCCTTGCTGGCCCTGCACCCAGGGCAAGCTGAGCAGGCTATTGAGAATGGGCGCGGCGGAGCACACTGTAATCTAGTGCTTCAGAGACTGAAAACAAGAGAATCACTACGAGTCTGATCTACATAGTGAGACCCTGTAGATCCTGTACTAAATACATTTTAAAAAAGGATATTTGAGGCTTCAGGAATTTCTCACATCCTTGAAGTTGTATTACGATCACTGTGACAAAGTACCTGAGATAAGCAACTTAAAAGGATGAAAGATTTCCTTTGGCTCATGATTCCAGAGGTCTCTGTCCATGGTCTCTTCCTTTTAGGTTTATGGCAAGTCAACATCATGCTAGATGCCCACAGCAGAGGAAACTGCTCCCTCATGTGAGCCAAGAATCAAAGAGAGAGAAAGAGAAGGGGCCAAAGTCCCAAACTGCCCTTTAGAAACATGCCCACAATGACACAACTTTCCACTAAGCCCCACCTCTGGCTTCCACCATCTCCACAGCTGCTTCACAGCTGGTGACCAAGCCTTCAATACACAAGCTTCTAGTGATGTTTAAAATTCAAACCTTAACTAAAACCAACCAGGGGCATTCTTTTTCTCCACCTGGAAGCAGGAACAGCCTCTAGCTCTCTAGAGGTCAGGGGAGGGAGAAGGAGCAGAAAACAGAAAATCAAAGAAGTGGGAACAGAAGAAAGCAGAGGCTTTAGTTGCCAGTGAAGGCCTGACTTAGGTTCTGCTGTGATTCAGTGAGCAGAAATCGCACGTGTTAGACAAGTGGCCTGATTAGGCTTAGCACAGAGTTCTGCCCTACAGGGAGCTGCCATTTGGGAAGACAGATGCAAGCTCGTTTCCCAAGTGATTAGGTAATGATTCTGTGCCTGGTGCTTTCCTGTGGATTTTTATGGCAGCAGAGCACCTAGAAAAGAGCAATTATCCACTTTACTTCCCTTAAAGGAAGAGTCAAAACTAAGATTTTCCTAGTTTCTCATATTCTGCTCTGGAGAAAAAAAGAAACACTTAATGCTTATTCTATTAGGTCCCTGGAAGTTATTAACTTCTCAAATGTCAGGTTATTTAACAGTTGCTATTTAATAACACAAATAGATATACTTATTATAGACAGCTAAATTAGGTCAATACAGTCAGACAGGTCTGGGCCCTTGAGGAAGTCAGTGCAGAAGAGGAGAAGGCACTGAGACTGCATTTGAAGTCGTATCTGAAGAAGGTTAAAGTCATAGGGCAGATTTTTATACTTCCGCCAGAGATAAATGGAAGTTTGAGATTATTGGTATCACCCCTGTGAGATTTCCCATTATCTCGTTGGGTGTGGGCCATTCTCTCCTACCCACTAAGACTACTACTAATAAGACTAAAGACAAGACTACAGATTATCAACCAAGGTTAATGATGTCATCCATATGCTTTTGCTACCACTGGATCAAGCTTACCTAAGCGACTGTACTTGTAACCTTGTTAGTTGATCATAATTTTGCCCATGTTGCACGCATCTGGTGATTTTGCTCTATACAACTTCCTTTGAGAAGAGGGGCGTCACGGGCCACTCACTTTCCAGATCCCTGCTGTCTCTCTCAGGGGCTCTCTCCCTCAATACAATTTCCTACTCTTAACCTCTGTCATCCCTCAGAATTCATACTTCGATTTGGGGGAACACAAACTCAGCGTTTCTGACACCTAGTATTTCCCCATATCACATTTGTTATATTTTTCATATCTATACATGCAGGACCCACTTGGCATTTATGTATATGAATTCATGCATTCCAAAAAAGTATATGGAAAAGAAAAGTAATTTTATCAAATGATGCCACAGTTGATATCCATTGCTTCGGAAGCATTTGTTATCTCCTGTATTTTTCATGTGTATGTTGTTGGTTTTAGCCAAGTACAACAGAGGATGAAAGGCCTGTATGAATAGGTCTGTAAAATTTTTTACCCAGCATGGAGGTCTTTGTTTAACCCATTGGCAAGCTGAAGATCAGGCACCACATTCTTGGTAAAAAGCCTCTCTAACAGAGAGAGTGCATTCAAGGGGAAAATCGAGCTTGAATTGCTATGTCTAAGGGCAAGTTTGAAAGACAGATGGAAGGAGTAGGTTCCATGGGAAAGGAAAGAAGGAAAGAAAGGGAATGGAATGACTTGCCAAAGTAAAGCTGGCGGTGGCTGAGAGTTCTTTCAAAGCTGCCAGGAACCTCGGGAGTCATACACTTTTCTCCCCTGGGAGGAGACCTAGGGCAAAATGACAGTTCAGTGACCGGAAATGCCTTTCTCCCAAGCCAGAGCCCCACTCAGAAAGCAATAAAAGAGCCAGCTAAAGCCCTTCTCTCTAACTTAGTGAAGCGATTGTAGGATCAATAAGAGACCCATAAGAATCCTAAGTAAAGGGTCTCAATCTGGACTCCAGAGTCTCTAGAAGACCAACAAATGAGCTCTGAGAGCTCTGTGTAAGCCCCCAAATTAATACCACAGCTGAGTTCAAGCCAACATCAAAAGGACAGACTGGTCACATTTAGAAGATATTTTTATTTCATAATCATTATTCCATTCACACATTATGTTCTTCAGTAATGTGGATATACTTGACTATCCAAGCACTTCTTTGAGACAGCTAATCTTGATATTTTTCAAGTTAAAGGTACATGTAGCAAAGTAACACACTTTCTACACATTTTTTTTTAAAGTCACATGAAATACCATCTCTTGGAAACAGAATGCCCACTCTGCTTCTTTGGGCAGGACACACTGCATCTGCGCTCTAGTCCAAGGCAAGATCATGCGTAGGATTCTTATGCAAATGTGTTTATAATAAGATGAGATTACTGCACCTTGCTTAGGTTTGCCTTCTGCCCTGCTTTGTTGTGCATATATTGTTTCCACAAAGGTAAGACCTAATTGGAAAATAAGCCTTTGCTGGTCATTATCATGACACAGCAGTGGCCAATGTTGTGCAGATTATATCTCACCATTCTCTTGCTCAGTGGCTATTCTGTAATGACAGGTAAGGCAAGAATAGGCTGGTTGGGGTTGGCTTTGTTGGTCCTTAGTTTTCGTTTTTCTCTCTCTGGCAGAACTAGGGATTGAACTCAGGCCCTTGCACTTGCCAGGCAAGCGCTTATTCTACTGAGTTATCTCCCTAACCCTGATCCTTAGTTTTCAAAACTGAGTATTTTTCAGTTACACCTTCAATGGCAAGTCCTAAATTTATAGCCTACTTTTTTATGTTTATTAATATCTTTATAATATATCATGTTTACATTCCTTGTGTAGAGTTGATACATATCTTACTGCTTCTTAATTTTTTTCTTTTTTAAACTTCTTTTCTTCTCCTCTCTCTTCCCTCCCTTAATCTCTTGATCCCTTTCCCACTTGAGAAAGATCTTACTGCTTACTTCCTATTACCTCTTTCCTCTTCATTTATACTTTGGGTTTTCCATAGAGGAGAAATCATGCAATATTTAATCTTATGTGTATGATTATTTCACGTAGCATTATGGTCTTAGGTACATCCACTTTCTTACAAATGAATCAAGTTTCTTTATGGTAGAGTAGTACTCCACTGTGTGTTAATGTCCTATGTTCTTTATTCATTCATCTGTCAATGGATATATAGGCTACCTTTAGGATTTAGCTATTATGAATTGTGCTGCTATAAAAATGAATATGTGTATCACTATTATAAGATGTCTTTAACTCTTTGAGGAAGATACCTAGATACCTAGATCTCTAAGTCAAATGGAATTTCTAGTTTCAGTTTTTTGAGGAATCTCCATACTGCTTTCCATGGTGGTTGTACTAGTTTGTGTGGAGGACCACCTGGGTGACTCTCTTTGAAAGAAGAGCAGTTACCTTCATTGGCTGTGCCTTTCCTATTTCCATGTATTGATAGATACAGAGCTGGCTAGGATTTTTCCTTATCTCTTCAATTGGCTTTAAGCAATGTATATTGGTCTATTTGAGGTGTTGGTGGTAGTCTTTGAAGATGGTGTACATGTTTCCCTGGTAACCCACACCTGCTGCTCTTTGATATAAGAGGGTCAAGACAGCACAAAGGCCAATGCTCTAAGCTGTTGGCTGGGATTGAGCCTGGAGACAGAGGCTATGACTTCCTGGGGCCTGAAGGATTACACATCAGAGTAGAAGCACATGGCCCAAAAATATTAGATACTATTTCAATTGTACAATGCAAATTACTTTTTCTGCATATTCTTCTCTCTGCATACTGCAGAGGTAAATGCAGGTCTCTTACCTAGCCCAGCTCACAGTATTCACCTGCTTCCTGCAATTCTCAGTCATTCATCCCAAGTCACTCCTCCTTCATAACTGAATAAAACCTGTTTGGTCCTGGGACAAGTCCTTTGCTCCAGATAGCCATCACCATGGCTGGACGTAGGACCTCTTGGCTCCCCATGACTATAAATATGCCTTAGTGTCTTTATTCTCACCGTGGGTTCCACTGGAAGTGGTAGGTTGGAATTAACTTGATGGTATTCCAATAACTTATCCATGGGATTACAAATACAAACTTCCTAGACTGATAGGAGGACCAAAAAGTGCTTCCTTTTATTTGCATTTCCGCCAACCACATATAAGAGTCTCTTTTCTTCCCAGAAACCTCACCAGTATTTATTGTTATTTGATTTCTTCATAACATCCATTCTCTCTTGGACAAGATGAAATCTCAGTGTTGTTTAAATTTGTATTTCTCTAATGGCCAGGTATGTTGAGTAATATTGCATTTCTTGGCAATTTGTACTTCTTATGTGAAATGTCTATTCATTGCATTTGCCCATTTTTTGATTGGGTCTTTTATTTAGGAAGAGTCTAGGTTTTTATTTTGGGGATTTCTTATATATTCTAGATATGAGTCCTTTATATTCAAAAGTTCAGCAAGAGCAACTTGGCAAGAAAAAAGGGATTAATATATAGGAAAGGAAGAATTTGGTTTAACATCATTTGCAGATTACCTCATCCTCAACATAGAAACCCAAAGGGCCAGCCAGATAGCTCAGTGGACTAAAGCGCCTGCTTAGGCAGAGCGGGGCAGCTGGGTTTGATCCCCAGCTTGCCATGCTGGCCCTGCCTGTAGGGTGCACTGAGATAGTGATTGAACTGGTCATGGTGGTACACACCTGTAATCCAGCTTGGGAGGCTGAAAACAGAAGAATTACTATGAGTCCAGTCTATGTAGTAAGACCCTGCAGACCCTGTAGGCCCTGTACTAAAATTTAAAAAAAAAAAAAATTGAAGACCCAAAAAACCCACCAAAAGACTTCTTAGGATTAATAGCCAAAATCAGTATCAAGACACTAAATCAATACACAAAAATCAGCAGTGTTTCTGCACACTAAAAATGAATCTACTGACAAAGAAGTCAAGAAAAAAATATCATTCACAATAGCACTGAGAAAAATTAAATATCTAGGAATTAACCTAATTAAGGAAGTAAAAGACTCTACAATAAAAACTACAGCATTCTGAAAAGGAAAACCAAAGAGAACATCAGAAAATGAAAGATATCCCTTGTTCCAGATAGAATCAATATAGCCAAAATGGCCATGCCTCCAAAATGATATATAGATTTAATGTAATTCATATCATACCAAGAGCATTCATCACAGAACTGTAAAAAAAAAAAAAATCCTAAAATTTACATGGAACCAGAAGAGACCCAGAGTGGCAAAAGCAATCCTGGGTAATGAGAGCAAAGCAGCAGACTTGAGGTTATATTAAAAAGTTACTGTGGGCAGCACCGCCCACCCTGCCTGCCCAATGAGAATTTCTGCCACATTCTGGGGACCCCCAGATCCAGCCCTAACACAGGCCTGGGGAGTATGTGGGAGAGCATCCTCTCCCCCCTACTCCAACTTATCCCCTCCAGACTTAGCTCAGGCCTGCCATACAGGTCTGGGGTGATACTCTTTAGCTGCAATCCCTGCAGAGAGAGTAGAGAACAAAGTCACGCAGCTAGTCCAGGAGCAGAACATCTTCCCAGAGGGGCACAACAGGATCACTCCCAAGGGCAGCAGCAGGAAGGAGCTGAGCACAGCAGCCAGATCCAAGATAGGCACAGCAGGATAAATCCAAACTTTGTAGATCTGCACCTGAATTTCAGTAGGTGCTAAGTTTAAAACTGCACCAAAGCTCTACAACAAAGGTCAGAAGACAGTACTACACAAAATGACAATGAGAAGGAGCAAAATGCAATCTCAGACCCCAAGCCCACCCATAACAAGTGCAGAGGACACTAACACAGAACAAATTGAGAACCACACAGCTGAAATCAATGAATGAGCAGCTTCTGAAATAAAGAAACAGCTGCAGAAAGGTCTAGAGGAAATCAGATTGGAAATGAAAAAAGAAATCCCTGAATTAATAGCAGCTTCAGTAAACAATCAAATGCAGAAACATACGGAGGAAACCCAGTGCCGACCCAGAGCAAGTGCAGAGGACACTAGCTCAGCACAAATGTATGAATTAATAGTGTCAAAAGTAAATAAGGAACAGCAGAAAGTTATAGAGGAACTCAGACAGAATTTTTTTCTAAAATAAAAAAAGAATTCTCTGAACTCATACCATCTGAAGTAAAGAATCAACTACAGAAACAAAGGAAGGAAACCCAAACTGAAGAAAACACTGCAGTAAAAAAATTAATAACTACTTCTAAAGAAGACACTGATAAAAAAAATAAAAGAGATTAGAAAAATGATGGATTGCTTGAATGAGCAATACAGGAAAGAAATAGATCGCATGAAGCAGAGTCAAAGAGATATAGAGGAAATTAAAATCTCAATCTCAAGCTTGCAAAACCGTTTAAGTGAAGTTGAAGACAGAGTTTCAGATATTGAAGACACTGATGCACCTAGTGAAAAGGTAAGAAAGGATATCTTAAAAACAACTAAGATGCAGGAAAGAATAATCCATCACCTGCAAGATGTTGCAAAGATGAACAAAGTTAGACTAATAGGCATCAATGAAAAAGGAGTCAATACAAAAGACATGAAAAAAATATGGGCAGAAGTAATAGCAGAAAACTTCCCAAATATGAAGAAACAATTTGACATTCAGGTAACTGAAGCATACAGACTGCCAAGGAACCTCAACCCAATTAAAAACACACTGAGTCATATAATAGTCAAGATCCCAGAAATTCAGCACAAGAATAATCTACTGAAAGCTGCTAGAGAAAAGAAGCAGATCACATTCAAAGGAAAACCCATCAGAATTACAGCCGACTTCTCTTCACAAATCATGAAGGCAAGAAGAGCACGGAGCAGAGTACTTCAAGTCTTCTATGAAAACAAATTTCAGCCCAGACTATGATATCCTGCAAAACTCTCTATCAAGTTTGATGGACAAGTGAAATACTTCCATCACAGAGAACAGCAAAGAATTTCATGATGACAAAGCCAACCCTACACGACTCCAGAAAGATGTTCTAGAGAAGGACCAAAATGATCAGAACTCCATGAATGAGATCAGATGCAACCAATTAAATAGGGCAAACAATTAAACATAAGAGAAAAAGGAGTAAATGACAACAGGTAAATAACATGTCAATCGTAAGTCAATATGTCTCAATTCTAACCATCAATGTAAATAGACTCAATTCACCAATTAGGAGAAATAGACTGGCACGGTGGATTAGGAAACAAAATCCAAAAGTATGTTGTATACAAGAAACACATTTAACTCATAAAGACACTCATAGACTGAAAGTCAAAAGATAGAAAACAATACCACATGCCCCAGCACCTCAGAGTTAAGCAGGGATAGCAATCCTATTCTCAAACAGTCCCAACTTCAAACCAAGTTTGATCAAGCATAATAAAGAAGGCCACTATATACTGATTAGGGGAAAAATTCAAGAGAAAGAGGTAACCCTCATAAATATGTATGCACCAAACATGGGAGCACGCAACTATATAAAGCAAATCTTAATGGACATGAAAAATCTAATATCCAATAGCACAATCTTAACAGGAGACCATAACAACTCCTTATCCCAAAAAGATAGGTCAACCACACAAAAAATTAGCAAAGAAATAACAAAACTGAACCAGAGCTTGAAACAAATGGACTTGGAGGACATATACAGAGTGTTCCACCCAAACACAGCTGAATACACATTTTTCTCAGCTGCACATAGGTCATTTTCTAAAATCTACCACATACTGGTCGATAGGTCATGCTTAAGTCTATGCAAGAAAACAGAAATTATCCCATGCATATTAGCTGACCACAGCACAATGAAACTGGAAATGACAAAACAAACCAGAAAAAACACCTACATACATGGAAATTAAAAGACACCTTACTTAGCAGCCAATGGGTCACAGATGAAATTAAACAAGAAATTCAACAATATCTACAATTCAATGAAAATTCAAGCACAACTTATCATAGTTTATGGGATACAATGAAAGCAGTTCTCAGAGGGAAATTCATAGCTGTGAATTCACACAATAGGAAAACAGAATGGGAACAAATAAA
>NW_004524647.1:9656379-9662320 GCF_000260255.1 Octodon degus | reverse complement strand
TATATGCAGTGTATTATTTGTTGAAACTGTACTTTCGATTTGATTTGAAACTGTCTCATTGCTATATGTTTATCAATAAAACTTTGAAAAGAAAAAAAAACACACTGAAGAGTAGATGGGAGCCATGGGTCTTCTTGTTTAATATATTCCTCGAAGAGTTTCCAAGAACACTAGATGAAAACTCAGCTCAGAAGCTATTCAAAATCCACTGGCCTACCAACTGGTTAATGTCCTTGCTGCAAAGCCATCTCAATTGCTGCTTATCCAGTCTGAATACAGAGGTGAAGACAACAGTGCTTTTCCTTTGAAGTGTTTCTTGTTGAACAGGATTAATTTGGAATTAATCTGGTTAGGCTTAGAAATCACTGGCTTTCAGAAGTCTGTCCTGGAGTCTATCAGAAGAAGGAGTTCTTCCCACACTGACACCAACCTCTTAAAATCAATGAATCATTCATGTTAAAAAAAATTAAGTTAGTGCTCAGCTATGCCCTCAGATCCTCTACATGCATAACTATTTTCCATGGAACCATCAGGAAACTTTGCTAATGCTTCTACTTTATTATAATTAAAGACTTCTTTTGGTCACCAAAAGATCCCAATTACCTAGGCATATTACTGAAATTTATGAACATGTCCAAGTCTATTGAAATATCCATTAAGTCAACAAATTTTTATTGTTGCAGAGAGTTAGGTGTTAATTCCTGACGTATAGACAGTACTTCCCTAGCGCAGTTTACTGACAAGTAGGAGAGACCAAGACCACAGTTACAGTGTGGAAAGTGCAGTGACAAAGGTAAGCTCTAGATTTGTAGAAATTTTAAGTCATCCTGCAGTGGAGATGCTTGTGAGAAGTTCTATTTGTAAAGATTTTCCTACTTCCTATTATCTGTCTTTTATTTTGTCCTTTATTTATATTGTGTGTTTTTTGTATTCTATGTCTTGCTTATGTCACTTAAAATTATGACCTCAAGCTGCAAATTTAACCCCAAATGCCTCAAGTTTATCACTCTATGGCAGAGGGAAGTGATGTGCTGTGATCTACATTTCGCGAAGAACATTCAGGCTGTTAGATGTAGAATGGATTAAAGTTGGGGTAACAGTGGTCACAGGGTGGCCACTTAGACATCTATTTTAATAAGCCCAGTGAGATGGCAATTAGATTGTCTGAGGGCAATGATAATAGAGATGGTAGGTGGATGTCAGATATAACTTTTTTGAACATAGAAACCACAGAGCTCACTATGGCCTGCATCTGAGGTGGAAGGCAAGAGGTGAATGAAATAGATACACTGAGGCTGAAGTTTCAAGTTTGGGGTTTTAGAAACTGAGTGGGTGGTAATAATATTGAGATACTGATATGCAGAGCAGTGGAAAAGAAGAATTAGATGGGGTTGAACAGAAAGTAGGTTAAAAATTCACTTACAGTCTGGGGAGATAGCTCAACAGTGTAAGTATCTGCCTGGCAAGCGCAAGGTCCCAAGTCCGATCCTCAGTATAAAAAAAAAAAAAAAAAAAAAAAAATTCATTTACAATATATTCAGTTTGAGACTTAAGAATATGAGCCATTAATTGAATATGTCAATAGGTATTTTAACAAACTCAAACCCATGGAAAAATTAAACATAGACATTTGGAAATTATAATTAAACTATAGAAATCAACTTTGTGGACTAAAAAGTTAAATATATCATGAAAATAAACACTGACAGAGGATATTATTGCATTTTCCAAGCAATAAGAATTTCTGAAATTAAAAAAAAGAAATTATACTTAGATGGGTGATATTTCAAAGTCACAGGAATGGAGAATGGCAAAGAGCCGAAGGAATAAGAAGAGGATTTGACAGGAAGGTCTGGAAATTTCTATTTAGAAGTCAGAAAGAGGCAGCATAATCAGCAAAGGAGTATGAGAAGAAGCAATCTCGTAGCTCCTGCAGATGATGACAAGCCTACAGGGAAGCTTGATAGCATTTCTGCCCAGGGTTGAGCCTCATATCAGGGCTTCCTTTCACTGCAACAGGGTGTGAGTTTCCCCAGCAATATTCAGTAGCTGGATCCGAGCACAAAAGAAGTATATTTTTAGATTCAGCCAGGCTTCAGATTTTTGCCATAGCCAAATGATTGTATTCAAACAAACAAAGGAGGCATTTTCTTGGGTATCACCACTATGATAGATCACTTATTCTAATGAAATCAGTGCAAAAGAAGCCAAAGGATGACTAATGACAAAGATCTAGCATCAGTGGATTCATAATCTTGTTTTTTCTTTTTTTTGAGACAGGGTCTTATTATGTAGTTCAGGCTGGCCTTGTGCTCACTTTTGTAGCCCCCAGGCTGGTCTTGACCTCTCAGCTCTCAGTGATCCTCCTGTCTCAACCTCCCAAGTGCTGGGATTACAGGTGTGTACCATCATTCCTAGTTCTTCATAATCTTTTTATATTCAAGATTCTATGCTGTGTGCCATCCAGACTAAGGTTTCTCAACTTCTTTGGACACTTAGACAATTTCTTCCCATGCTGTGCAGTGTAGGTTGCTTAGCAGCATCCGTCTACCCACTAGACACTAATATCATACCTTCCAGCCTATAATACCCCCAAATGGCTCCTAACATTCCCAAATGTCCCCTGATGGAGAGGGGGCCAGAATTTCCACCAGTTAAGTTCCTCTGTTTTGGCCAAGAATGGTGGTACAGTCCTATAATCCCAGCACTTGGGAGGCTGAGGCAGAAGGATTGCTACAAGTTCAAGGCTAGCCTAGGCTCTATAGTGAGTTCAAGGCCAGCCTGAACTACACAGCAAGACCCTGTCTTAAAACAAACAAACAAACAAACAAACAAACAACAAAAAGAAGACCACATTCTTTTAGAGTAAGTGACCAAAAAGGAGAAAAGGTAGTAGACAGACATAGGGTATTTAAAGAGTTGAAAAAGCAATCAACTTCATCTCTGGTATCAATAAGCCCAGATTATGACCAGGTTGAAGGGAGAGGAGGTTCCTTGAGAAAATAAGGTTAAGAAAAAAAAAATGAAAAGTAGAGTATTATATCACACATTTTTGTTGAATAGTTTGGTGTGGGTTTTGTTTTTTGTTTTTTGTTTTTGTTTTTTTTTTTAGAGAATGAGGTTAGCAGTAAGGAAAAAAAACTGTGAACTTAAAAATAAAAAAAGTAATAGAAGCATATGGCAAAGAATTCTAAATAATGGGGACAAGGCTGAGGAAAAAACCCACTGTGGTTTTGTAAGAGAAAAGCAAAAGGTCTGGAAGCAGCAATTGGGAGCAAAGGCCTAGAAAGCCAGGCCCTCAGGCTCCTACTTGCGCAGGGCATAGGTAGCACACCACAGACCCCGCACTACGGCGAGAGCTGTAGGTGACTACCTGACAGGGTGAAGAAGACAGACGGCTGCTTCTTCATAGCATGATTAACTCACAGTTTCTAAGAGAGTTGACCTAGCCCTTGATGTTTCTCTTTCATACTTACTCAATTTAAAAAACAAATTTGTGCTTTTGGAGGTCAGGAGCAGCGATGCAGAACAACTTGGGGGCCATTTCCCGACATAGCTGGAGGGACTCCCACCCACAGCTTTTGACGGATGAAAATCCTGGGAACGGATGGCCCCAGCAGTCTGATGTGCTTATTTTCCAGGAGTTCCATAATCGGATGAGATTGGCTGCGACCTTGGCAGAAATGCAGCTGGGAGAAAGAGCGTGTCACCATGCAGTCACGGGGTGTAGTCCAGGCCCTGGAATCCTAGGCACTGCTGGACTAGCGTCTCAGTGATTGCGCTTGAAAGTCACAAAAAGTTTGTTCCACATTTGAAGCCCTTGAGGGAAAAGCTAAATGGAAAACTCGAGGTATTGGGGCTTTTGAAAAATGGATCTTAGCAATCACAATTTAGTGACAACACCCATTGTGCTTTCCAAAGAGATTTTTCTAAGTTTGGGAATAAAAGCAAATTCTTGGTCAGAAGACACTCCATTTAAAGTAGTCGGAATGCTCCCTGTGAATAATGAAAACAAGACACTTTGGAAACTTCTATATGATCTGTATACTTGTTCTTCTATGTATAGATGCCTCCCAGAAGAGCTATATATGTTTATTAATGAAAGCTCATACAAAAGACCTAATCCCACAAATCCAAACTTGTATTGTGTATTAAGTGTGCCTTAGCAAGTATCTTTTGAGATTAAGTTTCTCCCCAAGGCGCCTTCTTCATTATTTTGACCTATAGGCCAAGAATAGTCGACTAGTTCATAAGGGTTCATTGAAACATCAAAACCTGTGCTTCATTTAAATGACTTCTCATAAAAGTGTATTTATCAAATACTTAACTCCTACTATGATACATTTTCTCACTGATAAAGCAGTGTTTTGGGCGCACAGTACCTTGCTAATCCAGCATCTACATTAATTGACCCCATGGGATCCAATGACTATAATAAATAGAGTAAAAATTGAAATGAAAGTGAAACCATCTATAACCTACCCTCAGGACTTTACACACTTTTTTTTTTTTTTAATGTATTTAGTACAAGGTCTACAGGGTCTCACTATGTAGATGGGACTCAAAGTGACCCTTCTGTTTTCAGCCTCCCAAGCCCTGGGATTATAGATGCACACCACCATGCCCAAGCACAATTGCCATTTCAGTGTGCCCCAGGGGCAGGGCTGGCAAGGTATGCTGGGGATCAAACCCTGGCCTCTGTGTTCTGCCTAAGCAGGACTTTAGTCCACTGAGTTATCTGGCTGGCCCAAAACTTGAGGATTCTTGCTTTTTTTTGTTTGTTTGTTTGTTTGTTTGTTTGTTTTGGCTGGCTCAGCCTGCCTTAAGGGCAGGTCTGGTGTGGCATGTGGAGCTGGGGATCAACTGCGGTCCCCTACACCTGACTGAGTTTGCCGAAGCAGGCACTTTAAACAACTGAGCTAACCCGAAAGACCCCTACACACCTTTTTGAAACTATAAACTGTTCCACTGATGATGACAGTAAATGGCTGCATGATAACATCATAGATTTATACTGTTAGGGAAATTGACTGTCAAGATATTAGTTGAACAGTTTATTTGGAAAACATGACACAAATGGAAAAAAAGAACTATACTGGAAAGCAGATGTCAGAGGCAGCTGCTTAGGCAGCATTCTCCTTAGATCTCAGGTATTAGGATAACCAACAAAAAAGCATGACTAGGGCCAGCCAGATAGCTAAGCGGGCTAAAGCTCCTGCTTAGGCAGATGCAGCAGCTGGGGTTTGATCCCTGGTGCACCATGCAGTCTATAATCCCAGCTCTTGGGAGGCTGAACATAAGCAGATCACTATGAATCTGATCTACATAGAGAATCTTTCCTTCTGTGCTAAGAAATTCAAGCTTTTTTACGTAAGAAGTGAGGAGTCACTGGAGCGTTTTTAAATAGAAAAGCATCTAGGTCAGATTCCCTAAATAGAAAGACTGCTCTCCAAGGTGTGAGGTTAATAGGGGGTCAAGTGAGAGGCTGAGAAATCAGGGAAGACTGTCTTAGAATAGTCCAGAAAATAAATGATGAGGAAATGAACTAAAATCAGTAAGAATGGGAATGCAGAGAAGACGAAGGATTTGAAAGACCCTTAAATAAGAAGAGATTGGTTACTAACAAGATGGTTGTAGGCGTTGAGGTTTGCAGAGAACAGTGAACTAGACCAGGGAGTCTAGAAAAGAGGATACAGCAAGAATTTCTATTTTAGAAATTACCTCTGTTCATGAAAACTTAAACTCCATCATAATAAAATTACTTATATCACAATCTGTCCTCTGCTGGCAGAAACCACACATCCATTCCATATGCTCTGAGCTTCCTGGGGACTAGAGTTTTGTCATCTCATTCACCGTTTATCCAGCTTAGGCCATGTTTCCTAAAAACAGAGTTTTGGATGTTTTTTTTTAGCATCATTTCTTTTTTTTTTTTAATTTT
>NW_004524647.1:9647172-9647832 GCF_000260255.1 Octodon degus | reverse complement strand
GCTATTAGTACAAACCTTTCTTCTGGGGAATTTAATTTTAAGAGAACTCACCACATGCCGCGCCAGCCCCGCCCCTGGGAGCACTGAGCCAGTCACCAAGACTAGGCATGGTGGCACATGCCTGTAGTCCCAGCACAGGGGAGGCTGAAAAAAATAAAAAAATAAGATAGTTTAAGAAAACTGAGAGAAAAATAATGGAAAATGTTTGTAGGCAGAAAGCATTCCACACAGAGCAATAGCAGAGAGGCAGAGACACCTCCCCCATGGGTCAGCCGGAAGAGGCTGTGTACCTAACACACTCGGTACTTGGGCAGATTAGCTTTAACATCTTCATCCTACATAAAATTAAATTAAGTAATAATCATAAAACCAAATGAGTGATAGTGGTTAGGGCAGGAAAAATGCAGAACATGCCAGGCATCGTGGCGCACACTTATAATTTAAGGCCCTCAGATGGCTGACATAGGAGGGTTGCAGTGTTCAGGCTAGCCTGGGCAGTGGAGTGAGATCCTGTCTCAAAATAAAAAACAAAATGGAATGACGATGTAGCTCAGCCCTAGAACATTTGTCTAATCTGTACAAGGCCCTAGTTTTGACCCCAAATACTGAAAAAAAAATCTTTTGATTAAACTTTGTATATGTAGTTATAGAGATTTTTTT
>NW_004524647.1:9640654-9647072 GCF_000260255.1 Octodon degus | reverse complement strand
CTTTGCTTTGCTAAGCTTGTTCTAAGTAGGTGCTTTAGACCACTGAGCCATCTCACCAGCCCCTTGGATGTTTTGTGGTGGTTGTGTTGTGTTGTGCTCAGGACAGTATCCAGGGCTTTGTGCATGCTAGACAAAGCCTCTGCCACTGGTTCCCCCAGCCCTAGATGGGTTCATGCGTAGCGACCAGGTTAAGAATAGAACTTTAACAAGGCATTTTATCCTTATTTCTAAACAAGAAAAAAACTAATTAACAGAAATAGATTATAGAATGTATCAGAAAATAAAAAATAATATACCAAAGAAAGTCAGAAAGTCATTTACCAAATATCACCCAAACAGTTAATTTTCGTCTATTTTGCTTACTGATAAATCCCAGCATCCCAGCCATATAAGATCATTAAAAATATTTACAGTAATATATCCCCTCCATAAAGATTAGTCAAGCATTTTACTAAGTATCAGGCATTGTGCTAGATGCCATGATATAAGGATATAAGAAAATGTGAGTCTTCAATGGCAAAATGTCAGGCTTTGGGCCAGCCTACTGGGGTGCCAAGCAAGTACATGGAGCCAGCCCTGGAAAATCTTACTTGGCCCCAAACCCTTGCCGGTGCCATTCACATTTGTGCACGACACACCCACATTTCACCACCAAGGGAAGACATGCACAGTGGCCCAAGTTCACATGCTTGGGAATAATGCTTTTCCTCGTTATGCAGTCTGCCTGAGGCCTCCCACATGCTTTTCTTCAGCTCCTGATCTGTGAGGCTCTTGGGATTTTTCCACAGTGGAGCAAATGACATCAATCATTCAGAAAGCCACAGGGACAAATCTTCGCGGTCAGGCATAAGCACAGAATGAGTATCTCTGTTTGAAGTCAAAATATGGCATTGAATGTTGCCAGGCATGTGGCCCAAAGTTGACCTGCTGTTGGAAGTGGGGGCACAGCTCCAGGACAGGCAGAACTAGGCCCAGGGAAGGTGAATCTAGTTCCTCAATTCCTCCAGGGTTTCTATTTGTGTCCAAGGTTCCAAGAGATAAAACTGTTAGCCAGGGGGGCCTGCCCCTTAGCTCAGTTCTTTAAGTGACTGCTTCAACAAAGCAGTCAAGCTCAGGTTGCTGTGGTTCGATCCCCACGACACAAGCCAGCCAGTCATGCCTTGAAGGCATGTGAAGAAAAAAAAAAAAAAAAAAAAAGACACTTCTGCCAAAACTGTTAGCCAGTTGGGCAATCCCAAAAGTTCAAGCCCATCATGCCACCCTAACCAACAAAACAAAGCCAATGATGTCCCCTCAAAGCTTTCTTCTCTGATGATGGTTTCCTCATGAACAAGAATCAATTAGATTCTGCAAAATATACCTGCTACAGGGATGGGCTTTGGAAGGAGCACACTGCCCAGTGAGTACATGGGTGAGCAATGCTGCAGACACCTGCCTCGGTCCTCCTCATGGGAGGAACCCTGTGTCCCTCCTCCCAGAAAGTAAGCGGCACACTGAGAACCCAGAAGGTCCAAATATTAATGGAAGTTATTCTCTGTAAGCTTGATTTATGGTGAAGGAGACATAGTATAATGAACAGGGACTAAAATTATATTACGTAAATGTGTTATCTAAACTGTTGTCATAGCATGTGCTGCTTCACTCACTCTTACTTGTTTTAAAAGCCCTGCTTGTTCTGAAAGTCATGGAAATGCTTCCCAAGGCTTCTACACCTATCATAAGCTTTCATAATGATTCTGTGTCTGAAGTCACTGTCCCTTTAGAGGGTGTTATAATGTCCAGGCCCCATAATATCCTCCTCATCTGCCCTTTCTGCACATCCAGCCACAACTTCTTTGTGACTTTTTCAGCCATCACCAACCTCAGCCTCTATCCTCCAAAGACTAAAATCCTACACAAGCACTCAGTGATATATTTTATCTTGTATCTACTAACATCATTTTTTATCAAATGAAGGTGGAGTAGAACCAAAGAATGGGCTACCACTTTACCACATTGCTGAATCCCAGACCTTAGTGTAACAGTGCAATGGAGTCTGCTTCTCATGAAGTCAAGGAATGAAATTGAGAACAAAGGACGTAGACAAGAGGAATGTTTATCAAGAAGAGATAGTTTTCAATACTCAGGAGGGGATCCAAAAGTAGGTTCCCATGGAGGATCTTGGCCTAGGAGTTTTTATACAAAAAAGTGACCAAGACTCAGACCCCTCTAAGTCAAACTAAGGACAACTTGTAGGACTAAAACAAGCTTACTTAAACTAGAAATGAGCACCTAGCAATTGTGTGTCTGCAGGTGCCTCTTGGACTCTATCCTATCTACGTGGTTTACTAAAAGTACAAAGTCCAAAGGAAAGAAACATTCTCCAGATAGAACTATAAGTTATCACACTTATGATCCTTCCCCTTGCTTATTACACTCTTGGACTTAATTGTCCTTCTGACCCTCGGTAGCTCTTGACATCAGTTGCTGCTTATCTGACCAAGGCCTGGTCATTCTGATGCTGTCTTAGGCCTAGTACCTATAGCTGTCTGCTATCTTCTGCCCAACTTGCCTGCCTATAATATTAGGATTTTGAAGTTGCCTTTCCTCTGCTACAATATACCCTCCAGCTGCTTCCATCACTCTGGTCTACCTTAGAGTTTAAACCCAAGATCAACTCTCAGCAAATGCACCCTCTTTATTAAGGGTCATTATGATTTTTCTGACTCAGTGCCCTCTTTCTTGCCTTCATTGAGTTGAACAATCAAGGAAAAAACCTGAAAATTTTTACTCATGTTTTCCACTTAGCCTAAGAGAGCAGCCTCCCTGGATTCTAATGTATGTTCTACTGAAGAAATTTCTCTGGATACCGAAATGGTTTGGAAGAACTTGTTACTTTCTTCTCATGAAAGTTCACTGCCAAAACTCAGTGAAGGAGAGGAATGGGAGTAAGTGCCACCCCCACCACCCCCAGGAAGGGCTGTCACTCTGGGCCTCTCAAAGCTCTTCCACCCGTATTGCAAACATTGTTCTTTTTACAGTTGAATGTTCTTGAAGAATCCAGGGCACATCTCCCTAAGAAGTGTAAAGTGCTGGTAGAATCAAATCCCAGGGTTCTTCATGTAGGGACTATGGTATTCAAGGAAACCATAAAAAGCCAAATTTTTACCAGAATTTTGTACTTCAAGACATAGTTGGATTTTTTTGTGTGCAAATGAGCCATAATTGGGATTAGATTCTCTGAAGGATCTGATATCAGCTGAGTTCTCCAGGAAGCAGACTGAGACAGTGTTCAGAGTACAAAGTACACTGGGGACTAATATCTTGGAAAAGAAATTGGCCAAGATGAATGGTCTCATAAAGTACCTGCCAGTCTAACAGGGAGCTCCAGAGCAAGGGTGCCTGTGGCTCAGAGTACAGGCCGGGAGCTGCTACCATCCTACAATATGACAAAGCCTGGGTAAACTTTACAATCATAACTTGTTTTGAAATAAGTATGACCCATCTTGAGAAAAACAGGAAGGCTCTTGTACCAATACCTTTTAAGTTATGATGATGGTGTCCACTTCAAAACAGCCAGCCCTTGCTGTCTCATGACACAGACTTCTTGTAGAGCAGTATGACCTTGTCCATGACAGAACCCTGAGGGAAGATGTGCTGCACAAGCGGGTAAGAGATTTTTAATATTTAGCAGTTACTAGGACACTGACTGCTAAGAACTGCAGACCTCAGACAGAGCTGACACCCACTCACACACTGCTCCCTGTAGGTCTCTACCAGGTGTTTACAAGGAAGATTGGGGCAGGGCAGGAGTACATGGCCCCTTGGTATCCAGGCTTGGAGGAAGAAGTCAGCTGTGTCTATCAGAAAGGCTCAAAGCCTCACCTGGACCCCACCTTCCTACAAAACAAAAATCTTAAACTTCTTGGGAAAGGACAGAAGACTATGACACAGGTACTTACAGAAAGGTGAAACCCCAGAGTGGAACAGGGACTTTGAAGGCAAATGCTTGCCCTCCACTCAGCCACACCTTAAACATAAGAAAATTCTAGAGAAGTTCAAAACTACTGATGCACTGAAAGCAATCACAGCAACAGCAAGACCCAAATCCAGTTCAACTCAACTCCAACATTAATGGAAATTAGCTGGGACCCAATATTAATAGTTTAGCAGAGAAAGAGGAAGATGAGTGCCTATTTCTGGACATAAATTTATCCTGTCATCCATTAGTATCTGCCAGGGATGGTTCCAGAATCCTGCAACCTGTAAGTACAAAAGAAGTGATTGAATTATCTTTCAACTTTTCAGTACATTTGACATTTTCCACAATGTAGAACTGGGGATTGGAGATCAGGTTTTGAACACGAATTCAGTTCCAGGACTGTAAAAGAAGCTAAGTACTGACATTCCTCTTTTAATGCCTTTTTAATGACTGTTTGAATTTAGAACTGAGGTGCGCTGTTTGGATTAGGATGCAGGAACATGAGCGGCAGTGTGCCTTACGGTGGCTTCTTCTACAGTACAGTACTATAATTTTTGTACAGCGCAGTGCTATACATAGTTTTATGTTCTGCTACACATTATAGTACTGCATTGTTAGGCAAATAAAAGTGAAGTCATAAATTGGAGTTTCTTTTAACTATTTCCTTCATTTCTTTGTTCTGAATGTTGTAATGTACATGCCGTATACAATTCCTCATTTAGCAACCAATTCATTTAATGATCTTGTTGCAGGGATAAAAGTTTATTGTTAAAAGGAAAAACATCTGTACTATCTCAATGATCTTCAGAACTTCCCAGAAACCCTGAGTGATTCCTTGAGCCTACTGTTTATTTGTTTTTAATTTTAAGTTATGATCTTGTTATGTAGTTCAGGCTGGCTTCGAACTCGCAGCAACCCTCCTGCCGCGCTCTCCTTGGTGCTATGTGCCACCAAGCCTGGCTTCCTTGTGCCATTCTGATGAATATGTCTTAAAAATGTTCCTGGAAGTTGTAGTAGTACACACCTGTAATCCTAGCCCTTGGGAGGCTGAGACAAGAGGATTACTGCAAGTTCAAGACCAGCCAGGGCTACAAAGTGAGCTCAAGGCCAGCCTGGGCAGCACCATGAAATCCTGTCTAAAAAAGACACACACAAAAAAAAAGTGTCCCTGGACAATGATCTTATTCTACTACTATTTTATTGAACACCTAGTAAATGTCAGTACTATGTGACAACCTGAGGACACATAGAGTAAATAAAAAGCTTTCACTGAGCTTTGATGAAGCTATAGTTGGGGGATGTCTGGGATCCCTGCACACCCCCATTGGCTCTCACTGATAGTAGCCCCTTCTGCTCTTTGTTTCAGGAGTATAGTCGGCAATTAAGCCACGCTTCCCGTGATGAGTCATGGCTGAAGGAAACCACTCAAGGAAGCTCCATTCCTTACCCTCTGTTTGATCTAGAGACAGACAAGTGAACCAGTCTGGGTAATACCATAAAAGCGAACATCTGTTGGGAGCGTCTGTGCAGGCTTTTCCTTCCTTGTAACAGAGCAAACAGAAGAGGGAAAGTCCTTTGTCTCTGCCACTTACTTCCTGCTTGGACTCTACCATGGCTTCAAGCTATGGCATCTGTCATTACCTGTGACAGGAGATACACTGAAAATGACAGAGAAAAAAGAAGGAGGACCTGGCCCTTTGGGACTTCAGGGAGCAGGACTCTCCTCCAGATATATTCCTGACTCCTGATCAGGATTTTTATTATACAGTAGTCGCAAGTCCATGTGAATATTGCTCATCAGACACGCCATTGCTCTATTAGGAGCCTTGCAGTTTTTAGCCTTTGACCAAGCAATTCCACCTTCAGACATTTTCTGTAAGGATGTGGCTAAGCATTTGCTTAATGACTCATGATTATATGGAACATAGGTGTTGCTCCTAACAGTAAAAATAAATTTCTAGCCAGCTTCAACATCCAATAATAGAATGTGAAAAAATAATAGAATGTGGGTTAAATAAATCATACTGGTAACTTCAGTTAGCTACTAAATATGATAGCATAAGAGTTTATAAAACCATGGAAGGAAGGTATCATACTTAAAAACAAAGCCTCCATCACAGACAAAAAGATGAACTTTATAGTTTCTTTTGTGGAGAATATGTTTGTATGCACAGAGAGAAAAAATAAAAAAAGGTATATGTCAAAGTCTTAATGACAGTCATCTTAGAACTATGAGCATTTAACATTTTTTATTTCCATTTATTCAGATATTCTAGTTTTTCTCCATTTAATATATACTTTCTTCTTTGCATTTTCCATAGATCCTGGAATCATGCTGGATACCAGTTGGTATTTAATCCAAAATTAAAGAGATAGAGTCTGTAAGAGAGATCATCTTGGTCTTCTTGCCTTCAAATAATACACAATACACTAAAAGTTTTGGGGCTACCCTGCGCC
>NW_004524647.1:9635705-9640554 GCF_000260255.1 Octodon degus | reverse complement strand
AAAGAAAGAAAGAAAGAAAATGTACTGTGGACCTCTAATGTCTGCATTAATCCTTTCTGTTTAAAACAAAATTAAGATTTCACGTCAAAATATGTTATCAAATTCAGTAGAATTCTTCCCACATGAAATGAAATTTGCTCTTTCCAAAATATTATACCCTCTAGTACATAAAATGTCACTAATTTAAATTTCAAAATGCTAATTTAAAAATTCCAAGTGGTCACATAGCGTGACCAAGTGAAATAATCCAAGATCTGTGTAACTTATTTTCCAATCGCTAGTTATCACTGGTAATCTGAATCTAGAGTTTGAACATAGAAATATGTAGCACTGCATCCAGAGTAAGCTGAAGGACTCTGTACTTTTACAAACTTACTCATTTTGTGATCTGAGTCTTTTGTCTGTGTGTGATGTGCCTTGTGGGAAGCTGGTGTGTGCACACAGCACCCCCGAGTCTGTTTTTCTCCTCTTCCCCTTCCTTCTGCATCCCTTTTACCTCTCCCTTGACCCCCTTCCTTTTTCCTTTCTTTTGTTTTTGCACATGCTAGCAGTACGTAATGTCTGCGTTGCATTCCTCGCATGGAGTTGGCATAGGTTCATAGCGCACCCCAATTCCTGTATTTCGTCCCACATTCCCTCCCTCCATCTCCTTATCCTTTCTCCTCTGAGAACGATTTTCCTACTTCCCAAGTATCTTCTACTTTGATCTTTATTTTTACTGAGATTTTCCTATGAGAAACCATGAGATAGTCTCCTGAAACAAAAGCATATAGTTAAACTTGCAGACAGGCAGGCTGACTATAGTCCTGGAAGTCCTCTGAATGAACTTCCAGTATAAATCAGTGTATTAATAAACAAGCAATAAAAATCTGATACGTGAAATTTACAAGTATCACTAAAACTCAGCCAAAACCATAGCAATTATTTAAACACTTAGGCCAAGAGATTTTTTTTCTAGAAGATGCATTCAATTGTTGACATTATGTAGAATTGTCAGTTCATGGTGATGACAAAAAGGAGACACCAAATTTTAACCCTGTTTTATTAACTTTAAAAATTTTTGTAGACCATACACCAAAGCTGCTTGTACCTAGGGCAGGGCAGATGCCTCCACAGTTTTTCTTTCTTTCTTTCTTAATCTTTTATTTATTTGTTCAGGGTCTCATTATGCAGCCGCGACTTTTTGTGATCCTCCTGTTTTCAGCCTCCACAGTGCTGGGATTACAGGCGTATACCACCACGCCCAGTTTCTGTGTCGGGTTCTGGGGCCAAAGCAGCATGTGATACCAAGGATCAAACCTGGGTCCTTGCACTTGCCAGGCTGGCACTTAGACTGCTGAGCCATCTCCCCAGCCCTATGGTCCCATTCTTCACATGCTACTCACAGATCTCACCAGAGCAAAACTTCTGGTAAGATAGACACTACGATAGAGGGGCAGTCCCGAGAGATGAGGACATATAGGCGGAGCCTACCACCTACCAGAAAAAAAGCATCTTGGAAAGAGTGTATTTTGTTTTGCCCAGAGATCATCCTGGCAAAGAAAGGGATCATTCCACTCCACTCCTCTGTTCCTTCTGGAAAAGTTCAGTCAAGCTTCCCAGGCACCCAAAAGGCTCCCAGCCTCTTCAAGGTGATCAGTACCCAGCCAGGATACGACAGAGGACAGCAAATACATTCACTAAGGCCAGAACAAAACAAACTCCCAATTTGCTACCCCAAGGCCAACATGGCCAGAGTTTTCCTGTAACCTGCTATGCAGACTCAGCTGTCACTTTTCCTTCACCCTTTGGAATTTCCTCTTGTCACTCTTTCTTCTGAATCACCTGTTCCATAAATGTTGTTTGTGCTTCTGCTTTCAGGGACGTTCAGGTTCTAGAGCTGTGAGGGACCAGGCCTCACATAGCAGCCTTCACACCTTGTAAGGACAGATTAAGAGGAAGTTAGTGTACCTACCTAAGGAAGACCTGTCTTTGAAAATTTTAGGTTGCTCTTAGTGATATTGCTACTGCTGCCTCTAGGGTGTTTACCCTTTTGCATTTCCAGAACTTTTATCTCTGGCAGTTTACTGGTAGTGTTTCCTTGGAGAACCTGAAAACTTGCCTGAGACAAGGAAGAATCAAAAGAAAAGGCTCCTGCTTCAAAGACAAGCCAGA
The DNA here is from genome assembly GCF_000260255.1 of Octodon degus. Classification (NCBI taxonomy): domain Eukaryota; kingdom Metazoa; phylum Chordata; class Mammalia; order Rodentia; family Octodontidae; genus Octodon; species Octodon degus. The sequence goes on along the minus strand of NW_004524647.1, from coordinate 9,638,400 downwards.
GTGGCATATGACAGGAACAAAACTTTGGGATGCTCTCTAGGATGAAAAATAAATTTATATAAAGTTACCTTCCATAAGGACTGAGGCCCTAAGTGAGCATGGACAATTGGAAAAAGAAAAAAAGTCAGTCACATTTCGACATTGATAAGGTCTTCTCCCTATTTAGAACAGAAATGTGCATATTCCTCTCCATCAGAGGCAAAAAAAAAATGAGGTCATGATATGCCAGAAGAGGTACACAAAGAAAAGGAAACAAAACTTGCTTGTCATGACCTTAATTCTGTAAAGGAAAAAAGAATTTGCTTTTATATTTTTACCAAAGCCAAATATCAGGAGGATTTAAAAAAAAAAAAATCTGAATTCACGTTACTGTGTTATCTGAAAAGGGCCATTCAGTTATTTAATCTAACATGCTCAAGGTTAATAACTCTCCCAGGCAACTGGCAAAAGTAAATGTTTCTGGGAAGGTACATTTGAATCAGGCCTTGAAGAAATCAAACAGAGAGAGTAAGCAAAAAATCAGCAGCTTCCAATGAAAGGATCCCTAAACACAAAGGAAGGCAAAGATCTGAATGTGATAGGAAGTAAATGACTAAAGAACTATTCGCCAGTGCTTCTCAGTACTGGACCTGTCTGATATATGATAGTGTTAGAATTATATTTACTTTGCTTAAAGAAACTGAGATGTTTGGAAGTAAGATCAAAGAACAAGAGATTATATGGAGTGATCAAGCATATGTGAAAAGTAACAAATTCCATTACTAAGAATATGTAACAAATTAATGATGTTGAGAGATGGCAGAGCATATTACATAGAATAATACCTAACTGTAGTGGTGTCCTGGAGAGGACTGTCATGCTACAACGTAGGGCTGAAGTAAGGATACAAGATGCATTACAGATAGACACGATCCATTAGGGTACAGGAAACTGTGGTGACACCATGACTCCAAATCTGCAATATGTCAAGTAACACAAGCATACTATTTGTCCAAAGAAAACAAGTGGTCTTTGCTCAAAGCACAAAGCTAGCACTCGCTGCCACCGCCTTGTCCTGCTGGCATGTGGGACTGCCGTCCCTGACTCCCATTTGTGTTTGGATTCAGGCAGCAGCAGGAGAGTGCGAGCCTGGAGCACTCTGTGTCCTCAAAGCCTCAGCCCTCGGGGGCCACCACTGCCCCATCCCTACTGCTGAGAATTCATTGTGATCACTTATTTTGCATTTTTTTATTCATTGAAGTCATGAGCTTTTTGTGCTGGACCCACTTATGTGATATTTGTCCTAATGACATGTCTTGATACTAAGTTATCATTGCATTCTTTGAACAAATTGTATTCAGTAAGGAGGTACATTGTCATACTGCACCATGAGCTCATATTTTTAGTAGAATTTTCAATTCTGTGCTTACAGAGAAAAGTATACAGTCTGAATCCTCTTTATCTTTTATCTTTCTTCTTTTTTCTTTTTTGCTTTTTCATTAGGCTGCTGCTAAATGAATCAACATACTGTATACATAATATACAACATATTTACTAGTCTTAGAAGCATAACAGTTCATAAATCCTTAAAGGCATATAAACTAAATATTTTCTAGATAAGGTAATTTTGCAAATGACATAATTTTTTCATTTGCAAAAACATACATGGACCTGGTGACCATCCACTGTGTTGGGTGGTGGAAGCCAAATGGCAACTTTCTCCTCCATAAAGAAGGTATGAAGCAAATGTGATCACCAAAATCCCTCCCACCAATGCAAGATTCTTTTCTGAATTTCAATTTTGACTTTCATAGTCCACAAGCCAAGGAAGATCACATTAAAAACCAAGGCTTTATTTATTTATTTATTTATTTATTTATTTAGGATGGGCTTTGGTTTCTTATATAAAAGAAAAGTAGATGTGGAAAAATCACATTGTTAACTTTGTATTAACAACAAAATGCACAGGTGAAAATCCACCCTGAACTCCATTAAAATGCAATTAGTACAAGTTAATCAAAATTAGGTTAATAAAATATATTAAAAATTCACATACTTCTCTGTCCCTGTCTTCTTACATAGTAAGAAGAGCAGTGATAATCTACTCTCTAAATTAATCTAGTCTAGTCCCTGCCCAGGTTCATGAAGAATGTGTGAGCTTGGTCAGTCAGTCTTCAATTGTATTGGAGCTATAAATAATGCAAGTAACCTAGGCCCAGCTCCCGGCCTCAGAATAATGGGTCTCTCAGGAAAAGGGATGTTGCGGGACTGTCCTGCTACAATGCTGTACATGGTTAGATTTCTAAACTTGTGTGTAAAAATATGTATTGTTTATTCCTATTTTAAAATATTTTTTAATTTTTTTGGTCATATTAGTAGGGACATAAAGTCTAACATATCAATACTTGATGAAAAATACCTGTTCCAGGGGTCAGGGAAATGGCTTAGTGGAATAAGAGCTTCCCTGGCAAGTGTAAGGGCCTGAGTTCAATCCCTGATACTGCCAAGAAAAAGATAGAAGAAAGAAAAATACCTGTTCCATGTTATGCCTAAGATGTTTGATATTCAGACAGATAGTGAGATTAAGTTCAACAGCCTAGGTTGTAGGGTAATAACAATAAGCTTCTGTTCTGGAGGGTTAACAACCTAAGTTTGCAGACAAAAAATTAGAGAAAAAGGAGGGCTACGAGGACAGCCAACATTTTGGCCCTAGCCT
>NW_004524647.1:9634133-9635015 GCF_000260255.1 Octodon degus | reverse complement strand
TCAGAAGACAGTGGTATACAAAATGACAAAGAGAAGGAACAAAATGCAGTCTCAGGCCCCGAGTGCACCCAGTACAAATGCAGAAGACACTAGCATAGAGGAAACTGGAAATCACACCCCTGAAATCTCTGAAATAATAGCATTGGAAGTAAAGAAACAACTGCAGGAAGGTATAGAAGAAATCAGATCAGAAATAATTTATGAACTAAAAAATGTAGTGATAACTATAATCAAAGAAGTACTAAGTGCTTCTAAAGAAGACACTGATTTAAAAAAATAGAGTAGAATATAAAAATGATGGAACCTCTGAATAAGCAATTTAGGAAAGAAATAGAGTATATGAAACAGATTCAAAGTGATACACAGGAAATTAAAACCTCAATCACAAGTTGGCAAAACCATTTGAGTGAAAGTGAAATAGACTTTCTGACTTTAAAGACACCATTGCAGCTAGTCTCTTAAAAACAACGAGGATGCAGGAAAAAATAATTCAATACCTGCAAGACAATGCAAAGATGAACAATGTGAGACTAATAGGCATCGATGAGAAGGAAGGAATCCACACAAATGATATAATAAAAAATAGGGGCAGAAGTAATCACAGAAAACTTCCTAAATATGGGGTAACAATCTGGCATTCCGGAAACCGAAGCACATACAACTCCAAATAACATCAACCCAATTAAAACTACACTCAGACATATAATAATCAAGATCCCAGAAATTCAGCACAGGAACAGTATGCTAAAAGCCGCTAAAGAAAAGAAACAGATGACATTTTTTATTTATTTATTTATTTATTTTTATTGAGAAATAAATATGAATGAGACAGTTTCACAGTTGATTAATAGGACAGTTTTGATAATCAATACATTGTACATT
>NW_004524647.1:9631512-9632627 GCF_000260255.1 Octodon degus | reverse complement strand
AATATGCAGACCCTCCCTAATGTCACTGTTAGCACTCAAAGACGTTGTTTCCAGGGTGCTACCCCTGACTATCCAGATAAACTTAATAATATCATCCATTGTACTTCTTGTCCTTTTCATAAAAGGCAAGGAGATTTCAACTCACTTGCCCTTTGGAGGCGTTTAAGGACACAGAAATAAATTAGGCAAAGCCGTGTTAAGCCAAAGCTGTCTCCCACCTTCAGGTAGTAATAAATATGAGGTGTCTCATTTCAAGTGATTGAAACTCAAATTCACATATTACCTCTGTTTACAAAATTTTGACCTATATGTAATAGGGAGAAAGGTGAACAGGCAATGTGTAATATGTGCACAACAGGGCATTATTCAGCCACAAAAAGGTCACAATTTTGTCATTTGTGGAAAAATGAATTGATCTGGAAATTGTCATATGGAGCAAAGTAAGTCAAACTTAGAAAGGCAAATGTTACATTAAAAAGATGATGGGAAAACCATGATTAGACAAGAGGAAGGGAGGAAAAGGGAAGAAGTGAGGTGCCACTGGAGATAAGGGGGGGACAGGAATATAATGAAAATACATTGTATATATTGAACCCAAAAAAAGTATGAAATGGGGGATCAAGTTATGTTCATGTATAAATCTGTCAAAAAAAAACCCTCATTTATTTGTATAACCTATGTACACTAATAAAAAACTGGCAAAAAAGAAAAAAAAAGTAAAGCCATTTCCATCAGTAGCGGTAGCAGAGAGCGGGGTCCCAGAGAGTCCTGAGCAGCCCCACAGCTGCCGCCGGCCTAGTTACCATCACATGCTGGGAGGAGCCGCAGCTGCAGCAGCTGGCCCCAGTCGCCATCACCGCAACCATGAGCGGCGAGGCCAACCCAGCAGCTGCCCGCCCTCAGCAAGGCTGACTCCGCGCCGGCACCTCCGGCAGCAGCAGCAGCAGCAGCAGCAGCGCAGGGAGCGGCGGCCCGGGCTGCCTCACAACCGCAGCACCTGCCGGCGGGAACAACAAGGTCACCCAGTGAAGGTTTTGGGAACAGTAAAATGGTTTAATGTAAGAAACCGATATGGGGGGCCGGGGAGATGGCTCAGTAGAATAAGTGCTTCCCTG
>NW_004524647.1:9628788-9630992 GCF_000260255.1 Octodon degus | reverse complement strand
CCCGCCTCACTACATGCGGAGACCCTGTGGGCGTCGGCCACAGTATTCCAACCCTCCTGTGCAAGGAGAAGTGATGGAGGGTGCTGACAGCCAGGTGCAGGAGAACGAGGTAGACAAGGGAGGCAGAACATGCCACAATTCCGCAGGGGCCCTCCTCGCCAAAGACAGCCTAGAGAGGATGGCAATGAAGAAGATAAGGAGAATCAAGGAGATGAGACCCAAGGTCAGCAGCCACCTCCACGTCGGTACCGTCGCAACTTCAATTACCGACGCAGACTCCCAGAAAACCCTAAACCACAAGATGGCAAAGAGACAAAAGCAGCTGATGAGAATTTGTCTGCCGAGGCTGAGCAGGGCTGAGTAAACTTCGGTTTAACCTCTCTACCATCATCGGGTTTAGTCATCCAGCGAGAAAAAAAAAAATGAATAGGAAATTCCAGCAATAAGAAATGAACAAAAGGGGTCGGGGAGCTAGCTCAGTAGGATAAGCACTTGCCTGTCTAGCGCAAGGGCCTGAGTTCAATCCCTGGTCCCGCCAAAAAAAAAAAGAATAAAAGATCGGAACTGAAGATCTTAAGTGCTTGCTTTTTGCCTGTTGACCAGATAACTAGAACTATCTGCATTATCTATGCAGCATGGGGTTTTTATTATTTTTACCTAAAGACGTCTCTTTTTGGTAACGACAAACATGTTTTTTAAAAAAACCTGATTTTTCTCAATACAGCTTTAAAGGTTTTTAAATTGTTTCATATCTGATCAAGTTGAGATTTTTAAGAACTTCATTTTTAATTTGTAATAAAAGTTTACAACTTGATTTTTAAAAAAAGTAAAGCTATATTATTATGCTGAGCTGTAAAAGGCTCAAGTCAACAACTTCTGACATTGCCAGTCATATGGAAAACCCACTACTATTATGGACTACTAGATTATTTTGGAATATCTTGCTGAATTCACACACCAATAATATTTAAATGACAAAACTAATCCAAAAAAGGGGATACAAGTGAATGACCATTTTGTTTCTGTATATTCAAAATAGTTAGGATAGATATACAGCTACATTCTCTTAATTCAATGAATAGAAAAATTTGTTCTAAAAGTGTAAACAGAATATCACGTCTGCATCTTGTACAATGAATAATCACTAAGAAAACAATATGCAATGCATTAATTATTGAAACTGTCCTGATTTGATTTGAAACTATCTCATTGCTATTTGTTTCTAAAAAAAAATTATGGAAAAAAAAAAATAATGGGTCTCCTTACCTGAAATGTAATCATAACAAAGGGAGTGATCTGAAATTCAGTGTTATCAAGACAGGAAAAGATAAATTAGAACTCTATTTCCTCTGCCCTTACCTCCAGCACCCCAAGGCAGTGCCTGGACCAACCTTGAGTTAAGCTGCAACTTGGGGTGGGCCTGCTGCTGCGCTAGGGTACTGTGCTCACCCATAGTGACATCCATCAATGCTTTCCAAAGAAAGCAAAAACTGAGATTTCTTTAGTCCACCTGTTATTACATGAGTAAAATGTCTCAAAATAACAGATTAACAAAATTCTTTCCAAAACAAGGATTCTTCACTTTAAGAAATTATGTTTCTGAATAGAATGATTTTTTCTAATGGTGTTTGTAAGTAGGATCACAAGTCTGCATCTTGTACAGCAATTAACCACTGAGAAGAATGTATGCAGTGTATTATTTGTTGAAACTGTACTTTCGATTTGATTTGAAACTGTCTCATTGCTATATGTTTATCAATAAAACTTTTAAAAGAAAAAAAAATTATGTTTCCCTGGAACACTTAAAACAGATCAAATTTTTTTTAAATCTTTAATCACATTCAATATTTTTTAAGGATGCATCTCCCAGGATCAAAGAATCCACACTGGCCTTTGCCTAAAAATAAAAGTGAAGGGAAAGAATCTTAATCCAGTCCCTTATGCACCTATGGACTGTGCAGATGCCTGCCATGCTGTGACGGTTGGAACCCAAAGTATCCCTCAAAAGGCTCACTGTGTTGAAGGGTTGGTCACTGGGAAGGGCTGTAACTTCACTGATGGGATTGTGACTGGATCACATCATTGAGAGGTGAAGGAGACCAGAGAAGCTGATGAGGGAGTGGGTGAAGGGTGCCGCCCGGGGATGGTGGCTGGTGCTCATGGACAGCTCTGCTGTCCTTTCTACCTTTCTTTTTTTTTTTTTT
>NW_004524647.1:9615198-9624998 GCF_000260255.1 Octodon degus | reverse complement strand
CGCTGCGCCTGGGCTGGGACTGGTCCTGCCGGCGCAGGGTAGCAGGAAACTCTGTCCTTTCTACCTTTCCACCACAATCTTCTGCCTCACTTCAGGTCACAATAATGGAAACAGCCAGGGACTGAAACCACACATAAGACAATTTCTCTTCTTTTGAGTTACGTATACCATGTATTTTGTCACAAAAACAAAAAGCAGCTTTGTGCATGTGTAATATGTGTACTAAGTTAAAAGCTTTGCCTCGCATTCTAGATGCACATTTCATTTTTTTTTTTTTAATCAAAGTAAACTCCAAGCCATTCCATTGAGATAATGAAGAGTTCACTCAGGGGCATTTTTTTCCCCAACATCTTTCTAGACATAAGAAAGAGCACAGAGCAAAATGTTATCTTCCTGTTCATACCCTCATGACCTATTGGAGTTTGGCAGCATGTGACTTCTGTCCCAAGCTTGGATGCTAGGCTCCTTGGCAGCATGGCAGCCCAGTTATCAGAGACCAGCCTCCATGTACACTCCAAGGTCATTTCTCTTAGTGGCCACCCCACATTCCTGGATGTTGCCAGAAAGAGAACAGAGTTACCTTGTTCCTTGAATCCAGTTTCCTGTTCCCTTCCTAATCTGGAGTAATTACCTTTCTCTCAAGAGACAATAGCTTCTCTCTTCTGCCTATAGAAAATCCTCTCAAGAGGCCAAGCCTTCCAGAAATCCAAGCCAGGAAGGAATCTGAGAAAAATCAGTACACAAGCCCAAGAATGAATCAAACCCATTTGCTTACAACTCCTTCTTTCCACCCTGCATCACAAGATTGGTTCAGCTGAAGTGAAGGCTTGTCTTTGACAGTTAATAAGACAGCATGAGGCCTAGCTCCATGTAGCTGTAGATCTGTTCTGGCTGCAGAATATGTGTGAGCTGCCTTCTAGAAAAGCCAGGTGTGACTTTCCAAGGTGGTGCCTATTGACAAATGTTTCATAAGTATGGAAGAAGAGCTGGGGAGGCTCCACTGATGCCACTGAACCTGACCTTAGGTTACAATGTCTCTAGAATCAACTATTATTCATCAAATACAAGTATTTATTGAGCATGTATTATGTGCCAGGCACTGCACCAAAGAATGAAAGTAAGATGAATAGCACAGTATCACTTCGAAGAGTTCCCAGTCTTTTAGGAAAAGACAGAGATTCATTGTGAGGTTTAAATGCACTAAGGAAGGCATTAAAGGGTATGAAAGAACTATAAAGAATAGACTCTGGCCTGGATTGGCTCCCATCCAACCTGAAGAGTCAAACAAGGAATACTAAGCACTAGGAGTACCAGTAAATTCCAAACCATGAGTGCTAACTCTAATGAGATTTTTTTTTTTTCTCCGAATGCCTTCAGGGCAGGTTTGGCTGGCTTGAGTTGTGGGGCTCAAACCACAGCAACCTGAGCCTGACTGCTTTGTTGAAAAGGCCACTTAAAGAACTGAGCTAAGGCGCAGGCCCCCTCTAATGAGAATTTTGAAAAGGTACAAATGTTTAAAAGCGATCTTAATAATCATCACAGTAAGATTTCAATCAGATTTTTTGTTTTGCTTTTTTTTTTTTTTTTTTTTTTTTGGTACCATGTTTTTTTTTTTTTTTTTTTTTGCATTGCTAGAAATTGAACTGAGGACCTTGTGCACGGTGGACAAGTGCTCTATCCCCAAGCTATACTTCATCCTTTTTTGAGACAAGACTTTGTGACAAAGTCTTGCTAAATTGCCCAGTCTAGGCTCAAACTTACAATACTTGACCTCCCAACTAGCTAGAACTACAGGTACATGCCACCAGACCTAACTTAAATCAGGTTTTACATTTGATTTTACATTCTTGAAAAAAACTGACCTAGGCTCTGAGAATACATGCATAGAAAATTCCAAATTTATTTCTTAAAATGATCCACGTAAGGAGATATTGAGTCACTGAATTAGTCCATTTACTACAACCATAAAAAAAATACTGAGGCAAGGCAATTGATTTTTTAAAGGTGGCTAGCTCACAATTTTGAAAGCTAGAACTTCAAGATTGGGAGGCCCTATTGTATGCATTCAGTCTGTGGTGAGGCCCCCTAGGATATATGTCATATCACATCATAGTAGATGGCATTATGACAGAAGCATGTGAGGGAAAGGTAGAAACTACACAGTAAGGGCACAGTCTTGCTCTCCTTGTTGTGGTTTGTGTCTAGATGTCCCCCAAAGCTTCATGCAGTCATGGGGCAGGCTTCTAGAGTTTGTAATTGGTCCATGGTCCAGTGCTTGGATTATGGGTGTGAGTGTTACAGCCACCCAATGGTGAGTGCCCTGCATGCAGTATAAGAGAGGGAAAGATACTTGTTCCTTTCTGTTTTTGCTGCTTTTGCTGTTTTCCACTGCAATGAACTATTACCCTTTGTCATATTCCACTCTGCCTTGCCGGCAGCTGAAAAGCAACTGAAACTTACACAAACTATCACCAAATTAACCTTTCCTTCCTTAATTCTGGGTTTCAGGTATTTTTTTCTCAGCAATGAGAGAAAAGTAGATAAGACAGAATTTGGAGCCAGAGGGATGGGGTCATTGCTGTGACTATACCTGACCATGTGGTTCAAAGCCTTTGGGAATGGCTTGTGGGAACAGTTTGGAAAGGTTCAGAGATGCCAGCTGAAAGAGTAGAGTTGGAACACCTAAAGCTGTTTTGTATGGGAGGTTCTGTTCAGAGCTCAAGAGAACAGAATAGTGGTAGAAATCCTGCTTGTAAAGACCAAGTTCAGGAAGTTTGTGATGGCAAAAAGGACTGCATTGGATATTGTACTCCAGATAATGTGTGTTATGGCTTGGCAGAAAGTTTGTCAGCATTTTGCTCATTTCCAAATACTTTGCCTGTCTGAGATTAATTAGTCCACCTATAGGTGGACTGGTTAATCTGGCAAAAGAAATTTCAAGACAGTCAAGTGTTGAGTAGGTGGCATGGCTATTGTTGGGGGCTCTTAGCCAGATTTGCAAATCAAAAGCAAAGAGCCCAACAGGATGATTTGAAAAGCTGTGAGTTTGACCAGAAAGGAAGCTCCAATAAAGATGTGAACTACGTTTGACCCCTACAGCTAAGAGAAAAGAAAACCTGGCTACTGCTCATCTGGCAACAGACCTTGACATCATCCGCTTGACACTGGTTTTAGATGCATACAGAGCGCAAGAGTTCTGAGGTTAAGAAGTCTTCCGCCTAGATTGCAAAAGACCTGAGAGACTAGGCAGCGTGCCCCAGAGAGGGCAGTTTGTGAAGCTGTGACTGTGAAGCAAAAGATCCAGTGGAGACTCCAGAAATTTGGGAAATCCAGGAATGTAGATTGTCTGAGGAAAACAGCAAGGAGGGAGCAAATCCAGCCCAAAAGAGAAGCCATGGGAGCTGCAACCAACAGAAGGTTGGAGCCACCTGGAGCTCAACATGGAGCTCATAATTTTCCAAAGATTGTATCAGATGTCTCATATGGAACTACAGGACTTAATGTTTACCCTGCTGGATTTTGAACTTGCTTTTGTCACAGTGCTTTATATCCCCTTGTTTACACCTTTAGGAATATTTATCTTGTGCTATTGAATATTGGAAGTATTTCACTTTTCATTTTTATAGGGGCCCATAGCTAAAAGTTTGCCTTATACTTGGAGAAGACTTGGGACTTGGGACTTGGACTTTTCAGCATGCTGAAACTGTTAGGACTTTGGCAACTTTTAGAGACAAACGAAAGTGTCTTTTGTATAAAGGGATGTAAATGAGTCTTCAGGGTGGCAGGAGTGGAATGTTATGGTTTGTATCTAAATGTCCCTCCAGTGCCTGATGCAATCAGGGGTCAGGCTTCTAGAGTTTATGATTAATCCATGGTGCAATACTAGGATTATGGATGTAAGTGCTACGCCCACCCTATGGTGGGCAGCCTGCATGCAGTATAAGAGAAAGAAAGAGGCTTGCTTTCTGGTGCTTCTTCCTTTTTGCTCTCGCTGCTTTTGCCGTTTTCTGCTGCCATGAACTCTATTGCCTTTTGTCATGTGCTGCTGCCTTGGAGCCAGCTGAGTATAGACTGAAACCTCCGCAAAGCATGAGTAAATGAACCTTTCCTTCCTTAACTCTGGGTGTCACATATTTTATCTCAGTAATGAGATAAAAGTAACCGAGACACTACTATAACAACTTGCTCTCAAGAAAACAGAAAAATCAGTTCACACAACAGTATCAGTGCCTCAGAGGGCACAACCCCAGTGACCTAAGGATTTCTCACTAGGCTCTGCCTTTTAAATGTCCCACTGCTTCCCTACATCATCCCACTGTGGACCAAGCTTCTAACACATGGATCCTTGGTGGACGCATTCAAACAATATCCAGCCCGTGGCAGCTCCAAATGATGTGATAACTGCTGCTATTACAATGGCAAGCAGAAACACCAAAACAACACTGAGGATTTGGAGGCAGATTTATTTATGTCTACAGGCACTAATGAGGATCATTCCCAGAATATCAGGCCCTGATCTCAGGTGGTCTAGGGCTTATATGAGATAAACAAGCAGGAAGTATAGAGACAGAATGGCTTTTCAGTTGGAGACTGGTTTATATATTTTTATATATTGGGCGCCATAGTGACCAGCTATGTATCACAGTGATCAGCCATTTCTAAGGCACAGAAGCAACCAGAACTGGCCCAGGAAATATTGCCTGGGTAATTAAGAAACTGAAGTATACTAGCTGGGTGAATATTTTCTATTACATTTTCCCCCTGTTTTAGTTCCCCCAGCAAATCTTTTCTGGACATATTACATGTGATCTACTGAGACAAGGCCCAATTAGAAACAGTAACATTAGGGCTGTCAGGAATCCTAAGATGGGACCTAGTCAAGCTCCCCAAGATGTCTTATTAGAGTGTTTCCCTAAATTATTTTTAGGAAGAGACATAATATAGGCCTGTCTATTCTGTAACATTATTTTAGCAAAATAATGAGGGAGTTAATCTGATCTAGGAGTGTTCAGTGTGCCTGGGATGCTCATCAAATCTTGGAGAAGTGTTTGATTATTCCATTCTCTTAGGGAGGTTATCCATAAAGTTTAAGGCAAAAACCATAGCTAGCACAGGCAAGAAAGCAAGGACTGGGGTAAGTACCCTTTAAAAGACACAAAACTCAAAGAGAATAGGTATGGAGCAATCCTGTAAATGGTGTCCCCAGTCTTCCAGTGTGCATGAACTGGTCAGCATCCAAAGTGACCAGAGAAAAGCTTTGAGTATTAGCTCCTCAGAATGAGCCAAAGAGCAGCTGTCCAGATAAATTTTCTAGTGGCTCTAAGGCTGGATTTCTAAAATGTGTAGAGGTAGTTGATATGTACCTGGGTTATATGTGTGTGCAGAAATACCTACAGACATAGATGGTCTTTTAACTGGTTACAATCTGTTTGTTTTTACACTTTTATAACTTTATGGCCTACATACAATATATGTAGTTTTATTTAATCTAATCTTTTAGTTACCTCTGTTACAAATGAAGGCACATTGTCGCTGCCAATGATCAAGGGTAGGCTATATCTAAGGATGATTGTTAAAGGAGGACCTAAAAATTATTGTCTTTTAAGTATGGGTAGAAAATGGGCATCTGTCAGGGGTCCATTTTTAGATCAATTCATCCCAGTACAGCACGTTTCAAGGGAACAGTTAGGCCTTGGTCTAAGGTGAACTTCTCAGCTCTTTTTTTTTTTTTTTTTTTAATCAGGACAATGACAGTTAGGGTATGGAGGCAAAGGAGGAAGGCAGCCCTTAGTGAGTGGATCAAAGTATTTGCATTGGTAGGCCACTACATGCCAGAACCTGGCAGCCTGAGTAAGCAGAACTCAAGGATCTAGATTTTGTAGAAGCTAACAGCTCCAAGAAATTTGTAGAGTTTTGTTTTGTTTTGTTTTGTTTTTGTAGTCAATTTCTGCCAGATACTGTAACAGATCTTTTGCACCTTTCCAGCAGGCAGCTTGAGTGTCATCAATAGGAAAAGCAATGATCTTCTCCAAAGAGGATAAGCAAGTTTTTGAACCTCTGGGGGGCTGAGACCAGGTCAGTGAACCTTTGAATATAGAACTGAGGTCTTTGAAAAAAAGGGCTGGTTGATAGTAGCAAACTGAAAGCAATAGAAGGCATTTTGTTTTAGGTCCAAGCAGGAGTACCAGCAGGCTATGGGTGGTAGAAGACTGAGGAATGTATATGGAGGGCAATCACAGCAGCACTGACAGCTCAGACATCTTTAACTGCTGTTATAGGCAGGAGAGGTATATTTAGCATTTTGACAGTCTAGAAACATTTCACGGCCTGGAAACCTCTGGATGTGTGGTTGAATTTCTAGCTGACTCTCTCATGGCATGCAACACTGTTTGATGCAGGGGGAGGGAAGTGCCCCAGGGTGGAGTTTCACACTCAGAGGTAGGTGGTCAATGGCCCAATTTCAGGGCCCAGCAGACAGTGACAGAATTGCGGAGTTGGAAGAGACAGAGAAACAGGCTGTCTCAGAGCAGCCAAATCTGTTGCTGGGGCCTCCTTGAAAATAGTGGAAGAATTCCCAAACCCTTATGGCAATTGTGTAACAGTCCAAAGGGTATATGGGCTAGGAACCACATAACATAAAATGATGACTGCGTTGTTAGCGGCACAGAGATTTTGCCTAAGGTGATCAATGGTCTATCAGGCTGATGTGTGGCTGGATGCTTGTTTGTGTTTCCCATGACATCTGACAGCAATGGGAGTTGTGATAAGGCCCATAGGCAAGCCTTTAGTCTATACACCTGAGAGGAGAGCTTGTAGAACTTTAAGATTGTGGTTATCTATCTAAGGCTAATGCAGACATCATTATCCTCTCAAGGAAGAGTCAAAGTTCAAAGTTCAGGGTTAAATTAGAGGGAGGTTGACTGGCTTGGTGCAGAGGAGATGTCCTCCCAGGCTGTAAGTTTGTGTCTGGCAGGAAGGGTGAGAGGCAACAGTCCCAGTTTCCCTGGTGATAGTAACTTTTGAAGGTCAAGAGTTCCATTCCATTGTTTACAAAGAAACTCACAGGTTTTCCCCTGACTTCTGTAATGACTGAAGGCTCTCGGGGGCCTAATTTGACAGAGCTCAGTGTGTCCTATCTATGGAGGCCCTGCAGGGCTCAACTTACTTGTCAAGGGTGATGGTCCAGTTTTGCCTCGGTAAAAATGTGGAACTCAGTCATTTTGGGTGGAGGTAGATGATACCATCTGACCAGGCCAGGCATGTTGAAGGGAGGGCTCTGTGTATGAATGTAGGCAATGGCTCACTGGAACCAGTTCAACTGAGTGGAATTAGATGAGTTGGGAGTGATGAGGGAAGCCATAGATGTTGGCAGCAACTGTGGGGGCCAACGAGGATGTCAAGGTGGAATTTTTAGAAAGAATAAGCCTCCTTTTTTTTTCTTGGAGATGCAGTTGTTTGGTTTCACTCTTTTTTTTTTTGAACTGTGGATTGAACTCAGGCCCTTGTGCTTGCCAGGGAAGCACTTAGTCTGCTGAGCCATCTCCCCGGCCCCTTGGTTTCACTGGACTGTAGGGTTTAACTAATTAGTTTTCCTCTCTGGCTTTCTACATATGTGTTGTGTACCCTTGAATGATGGTACAACAGGCAAAGGGTAGGTGCCTGTCTGAGAGAGAACATTCAGCTGTCTGCTTGGATGCACCCATCACAGGGACTTAAGTATGACTTAGCTAAGAAGGATGTGAGGCCTCTGTTATGCCCTTTATCAATTGCCATTGGAACTGCAGGTGAGGGCCCAATTAGCCACCTTCACTGGTGCTTCCCAGGCTTGGTGCACAGATGGAGCAGCCTGTTGCTTACCCTGGCCATTCCACTCACTCACACATTCATTTAGCGGGCACTCAGAAGTCAAAACACTCCAACTGCCTTCCTTCGAGGGTGGCCTTAATTAATAAGAGGTGATCAGACTTCCCTTCTACTCAAGCTGAACAGGACTGACACACAGACTAACTGGGGTTCTTTGGAAGTCTTACCAGAATCACATGGACAGACAGACAGACAGACAGACAGACAGACAGACAGATTGTAGCCTCCTCATCTGGGGGTCTGATGTGAACTGCTCAAATAGAGAGCCAGGAATCCTCCCCCAGATCTCTCCAAAAGGACTTAAGAGATCTCAAGGATGTGCATTCCAAGCAGGACCTGAAGAAGTCCTTGCTCTGTCTTCTAGAGTCATAACTCATGACCAAAGAAATCATCAGTCAGTCTTCCCAGCCAATGTGCCAAATGCAATGGCAAACAGAAACACCAAAATGACATCCAGGACTTGGAGGAAGATTTATTTATGTTGATGGGTACTGATTGAGATCATTTCCAGAATATCAGGCCCTGATCTCTGGTGGTCTAAGCGTTACATGAGATAAACAAGCAGAAAGTACACAGACAATGAATTGTCAACTAGGGATTTGTTTATACAGTGCATATTATAGTGACCAGCTATGCATCACAGTGACCAGTCATTTCTAAGAGACAGAAACAACCAGAACTGGAACAGGAACTATTACCTGGGCAACTAAGAAATTGAAGTATACTGCCTGGGGAGGCATTTTCTGTTACATTATTAACAGTCATTTAGTTTGCCTTGGAATTGGGACTGTTTCAGAGAGCAAGTACTGTCTCTGCTGACCTATGAAGGAAGAGTATCAGCAGGGAAGCAAGGTTGGGGGCAAGGGATTCTAAGTTAAGGAAACACCAAGAGCCTATAAATTTGGGTAAATGGCTTGAAAACCAAAACTGAGCAATTCTTCCTTCACAGCTGGTGTGTAATCAAAGAGAAGAGAAGCTTAAAGCCAGAAATGATTATCCTTTACCTATAGTAATAGATGTAGACTAAAAATATATCCTGTGAAAGATCAATACCTTGGAGAAGTTCAAGTTCACTTCCAATAGTCCATGAGTCACTGAGCACTGACTCAGCTACACCATCTCCACAGAGGCATGATAGGACAATGAAATGACCAATATGTGCCAGTGAGTCTCCTTCTGTCCTGGTTATTAAAATGCCACCCTTCTGGGTCAGTTGGCTCACACTGGACTGAAATTCTGAAGGAAAAGGGGAATGGGTGTAAATGTGCTAACGTACATCCCATCTACCTCTGAGTAAAGACAAGAGCAAAAACAGGTCTATTCATAGCAGCAATGGAACAGCAACAAATGAAGCAAATACCATATCTAAAACTTCCATGCCGAATGCTCCTCTGTAGGTGGTTATCAGATGTATCTCTTCATCAGTGGCTGCTATTAATGTTCAGTCAACTACAGAATATCAAAACCATAATTTTCAATCCCATAGAAGACAGTCCTGAGGAAAATAGAATTTAAAACTCTAATCAAGATAAAATGAAAACAATAGATACAATGTGAATTTTTTTAATGTATTTAGTGCAGGGTCTACAGGGTCTCACTATGTAGATAAGACTCCTCCTCCCCCAGACCCAGTCCTAGCCCAGGTGCAGTGAGTGTGTGGGAGAGCTTTCCGCTACCCTGCGGGGGGGACCTACTACTGGTCCCAGCCTAGGCGCAGAATGGGTGAGTCCCTCTTCCACCCCCTTGGAATGCCCCCCACCACTCTACAGGACCTCCACCACCCCACCCACCAAATAGGAATTTCTGCCTCGTTCCGGGAACACCCAGACCCAGTCCTAGGCCAGACCCGGTGAGTGTGTGGGAGAGCTTCCAGCTACCCTGTGTCTACAGGACCTATTACTGATCCCAGCCCAGGCGTAGTGTGGGTGAGACCCTCT
>NW_004524647.1:9586355-9607035 GCF_000260255.1 Octodon degus | reverse complement strand
CTGTGTATTCAAAGTGGTTAGGATAGATATATAGTTACATTCTCTTAATGAATAGAGGGATTTGTTCCAATGGTGTTTGTAAATAGAATATCATGTCCACATTTTGTACAGCAATTAACCACTAGGAAGAATGTATACAATGTGTTAATTATTGAAACTGTCCTACCAATTTGATTTGAAACTCTCTCATTGCTATGTGCTTCTCAATAAAATTATAGGAGAAAAATAAAAATAAAACAGAAAAAAAAGACTCCTCTTCTTTTCAGCCTCCCAATTCTAGGATTATAGATGTGTGCCACCATACCCAGTCTACAATGTGGGTTTTTTTTTTCACTATACCAAGAGAATAAAATAATCAGTATGTACCAGCCCAAAAAATAGCTATTTTGAAAGATGCTCAAAGCTTCTATTCACTTAAAATCAATTTATCCTCAAGAGAAGCTTTTTTACTAGAGTCTAACTTACTGGGATTTTAGAAAACCTAACTGCCCTTGGAAAAAAGAACTACCTAACTGGGGTGTCTGAAAGATAAGACTTGCTCAGAAGATCTACAGATCTACATGTGCTTCCCCTCTGCACCATACCCTACTGCCATGTCAAGAGGGCTCCTGTGCAATAGTAGGCATTAAAACAACCAACAAGCCTGAAATCCTATTTATGGAGTTTCTAAGGATGCCAAGGCACTAGGAGAGACAAAAACAAAACATGAGAGGATATTTTAACTCTGACACTACAGTTAAAGCCATCAATAAACACAGCTTAACTCCCAGTCAGATAAACACAGACTTCACACTAAAGCCCCATCTATCTCAATAACTTTTACTTGATACATTGTACTAACTTTCAACAAACATAAAAAGACCTACACATGCACTCACGTGTGTACATGCGCACATATGCACACACACACACACACACACACACACACACACACTCACAAACAATCCAAAGAGGTAAAGCAAACATAAAAATCCAACTCAAATAATGACAGAGATTTTCAAAGATAAGGAATTTTAACATTTAACCAGTTAATACATTAAAAGAATTATAAGAACAGATTATAAGGAGAGATATGTAAAGAAACAAAATAAGGAAATCCTCGAAAATCAAAAATACTAACAAAAATGAAGAAACATTTTTGATAGGTTCATCAGTAAACTAAAGACAACTGAGAAAAAGAAAAAAAAAAACATTCAGCACTTGGGAGTCTGATGGCAGGAAGGTTGAGAGTTCAAGACCTGCCTGAAAAATCAGTAAGACTCTGTCTTTTTTAATTTTATGTATTTGGTAAAGGGTTTCACTGCACAGCTCAGACTCATAGTGATCCTCCTGTTTTCAGCCTCGCCAGCACTGAGATTACAGGCATGCACCACCATACCTAGACTGAGTCTGTTTTAAAATAGTCTCCAAAGGGCTGGGGAGATAGCTCAGCAGCCTAAGTGCCTGCCTGGCCACCTTAAGGTCCCAGGTTCGATCCCTAGTACCACATGCCATGCCAGCCCCAGAGCCCCAGGCATGCTGTGCTGGCCCAAAACCAGGTGAGATGGCATATGCTTGTAATCCCAGGGCTAGGAAGGCTGAGACAGGAGGATCACTATGAGATTGAGCTGTGCAGTGAGACCCTGTATCAATTTTTTTAGAGAATTGTAATTCCCAAACTGAAATACAAAGTAGAAAAAAAATTGGAGAATATTAAACAGAGCAAGAACTGTGTGAGAACAACAAATAGCTCAACATACATGTAATGGAAATACCAGAAGAAATACATACTTACATAACTATGTACATCACATTCAATCCGAAAAAGAGGCAAAAATAAATTTTAGAAAGAAGTCCAGGGAAAGAAAGCACACTACATGCAAGTGTTCTTACATACAGGAAGCAAGATAAGAATTGTGTTGCACTTCACTTCAAAAATAATGCAAACAATAAAATGAAATGAAATCTCTAAAGTGTGGCAGAAAAATAACCTCAGACTTTACTCTCCAGAGAAATTACCTTTCAAAAGGGAAGGAGAAAGAAAACTTTTCTCAGACAAATAAATAATGAAGAAATTTCTCTCCAGCAGAACTGCTTTACAATAGAGTGACATACATGAAGCATTACTAGAAGTCATTCAGGGCCAGGTGTGGCAACTCATACCTGTAATCCCAGCACTTGGGAGGCTGAGGCATGAGAATAGTCATGAGTTTAAGGCCAGCCTGGGTTACAAAGTGAATTCATAAGCAGCCTGAACTGCATTGTAAGATCCTGTCTCAAAAAGACAAAAAATAAAAATAAAACAAAGGGGTCAGGGATACAACTCAGAAGCACAATTACTGATTGACAAGCACAATGTTCTGGATTTGATTCCTAGCACCAAAAAAAGCATTAAAAATTAAATAATAAATGAAGTCCTTCAGAGAAGCAGAAAATGACATACATGGTTCAGAAACTTGTTTTAATGTATTGGGGAAGGAATACATGATGGTAAGTAAAATATTTTCTTTTTCTTATAATTAGCTAACCTAATAGATAATAATTTGTTCAAAATAATAGCAGTAATGTATTTGGTGATTGTAGTTTATGGATACATAAAATTAATGTATTATAAGGAGCAGTGTTTTAAAGGACAGAGAATACTCTAATGACGTCCTTGAATTCCTTGTGAAGTAGTATGTTATCTGACAATGTGCATTCATTGTACATGTATATTTAAAATCATGGTCAACCACTGAAATTTTTAAAATGCTAATAAAATAACTAATATACTAACAGAGAAATTAATATGCTAAGAGGAATGTAGGATTATATAACATTTTCTGTTAAAACTAGAGTCAACATCCAGGCATGGTGGTGCACTCCTGTAATCCCAGCATTCAGGAGGCTGAGGCAGGAGGATCACTCCAAGTTTAAGGCCAGCTTGGGCTACAAAGTGAGTCATTGGACTTCTGTTCAGAAAGTCCTTGCCTATGCTTATGACTTCAAGAGTTTTACCTATTTAATCTTCTAGCAAGTTAAGTGTTTGTGCATTACATTCAGTTTGTTGATTCATCTTGATTTTAGTTTATGATGAAAGATATGGGTCTATACTCAATCTTCTGCATATGGATAACCAGTTTTCCTAAAACCATCTATTAAAGAAGGTATCTTGCCTCCAGCATGCTTTTGGTCCCTTTGACAAACATGAAACCATGTAGGATGGCAAAAAGGTGAGCAGCAGAGAAACAGTCTCTCCAAAATTTGGATCCAGATCCTGGAATATAGTAATGTGAAGAAGAGGAGGATAAGTGAGTCTTTGGGAACCAGAAAGGATCTGAATTGAGAATTAAAGCCAATAGGGAGAACGAAGAGAACAATCACTACACAGAAGAAGGAGCTGGCAAGCAGCAGTTCTCCCTAAGCCCCAGATCACTTTGGGAGAAGGACAGCTTGAACGTGCAGAGGCACAGTGACTGGCAACCCCAGGGACCTCCATAAGGAAATGTACTAGTGGAACAGAGCAGTGGACATTGCTGTTGGTGGTAGCTAGTGAGTTATTCCAGTTCAGATGCCCCCAGGAGAGGGCACTTGTCTGCAACAATTTTGGAAATGGGCTAACTAAAGTCATAACTCAGAGCAGCTGTGAGCTGGCTCCATGTAGCTGCTAAAGTATCAACTCAGAAATAGCTTCTCAGATAACGTCAGAGATGATTACTGCAAAGAAGGGCATGATGAGTGAATATAGAAAAGAAAAAAATAGTTATATTTTTAGGCTGTTTTTGGTACCAGGAATTGAACTCAGGACCTTGCACTTTCCAAGCAGGTACTTATGCTTTTGAGCTATCTCCCTGACCCATCTAAAGAAAATAAAAATAAAAGATAGAGGATCTTAAGAAAATAATGGAAACCATGAATGCCCAACATAGGAAAGAAATGGAACTCATGAAACAGATTCAATCAGGTATACAGAAGATTAAAAATATCATAGAAAGCATACATAGCAGAATAAACCAAAGTGAAGACAGGGTATCAGATACAGAAAACAGGATCACAGTTACCAATCACAAAAAGAAAGATTTCCTTGAAATAGGAAGGGATCACAAAAAAATCATCCAATAGCTGCTAAATGTTGTAAAGAAGAATAACATAAGATTATTCAAAGTTAATTTAAAAAAAGCAGAACATACCACAAATCACATGAAAAAAACCTGTTCACAAAAACCATGGAAAAAATTTTATCAGCATGGAAAAAGAATTTCACATTCACTTAAGTGAGGCATATAGAATTCCAATTAGATATGAACCAAAAATCAACTCCAAGGCATGTCATAGTCAGGATTGCAGATGTTCAACAGAAGAACAGAATATTAAATCTGTAAGAGAAAAGAAACAAATCACTCTTAAATGGAAGCCCACCAAAACTACAGCAGACTTCTAAACACAAACCCTTAAGTCAAGGAAAGCTCAGAATGAACTATTTCAAACTCTAAAAGAAAACAACCTACAACTCAGATTGATGTGACCCCCACATAACTGTCTTTCAAAATTGATGGAGAAATAAGATACTTTCATGACAAAGAACACTGGAAGAAAATCATGACCAACAAATCAGCACTGCAAAATGTTCTAAAGGATATTTTACAAAGAGATACAAAGATTACAACTCTATGAATACCAACAGAATGAATTCACTAGGCAAACCAAGTAATTAAACATAGGGGAAACAAAGGAAACCAACAACAAGAGAAAAACAAGGCAAAGATAAGTCAATATGTATCAATTACAATCATCGATGTAAATGATTGCAATTCACCAATCAAAAGGGATGCACTGGCAAAATGGATCAAGAAACCAGGTCAACAATATGCTGGGTACAAGAAACATATTTATTTAAAAAAGAAATTGATATACTGCAAGTCCAAGTTTAGAAAACAGTATTCCATGAGACAGAAACAAGGTAAAAAAAAAAAAGGGGGGGGGCAACTATTCTATTTGAAGACAAAGTGGATTTCAAGCCAAGACTGATTAAGAAAGACAAGTTCACTACATCCTTGTAAAAGGAGCAATCCAAAAAGAAGAGGTAACAATCATAAATATATATGTATCAAATACAAGCACACCCAACTATATAAAATATTAAAAGATGTGAAAAATCAAATAAGCACTAATACAACTATAACTGATAAACTCAATAACCCACAGTCACAAGTAGAAATATCAACTAGACAAAAAATCAACACAGAAATATCAGAACTAAACCACATTTTTTTTAACAAATGGGCCTAGTAGATATCTACAGAGTGTTCCACTTGACAACATCAGAATATACACTCTTCTCAGCAGTATATGGGATGTTCTTCAGCATGGACCACATACTAGCTTATAGAACATGCTTAAGTAAATGCAAAGGAGTTGAAGTATCCTATGTATATTATTAGGCCATAGTGCAATGAAATGAGAAAATCAGTGACAAAACCACAAAAACTTAATAAATATACGGAAATGAAGTAATGCCTTCCTCAACAACCAATGTGTAATAGACACAACTAGAGAAATTGGACAGTTCCTATAATTAAAAGATAATGCCAGTACAAATACCAGAACTTATGAAACACAACAAAAGCAGTCCAATGAGTGAAATTTAGAGTGGTAAAATCCCATATATGACAAATGAAGTGAGCTCAAATAAAAAACCTAATATTAAACCTCAAGTTTTTAGAAAAAGAAGAGCAAGTCAAGATCAAGCTCATCTGAGGAAAGAAATTATAAAGATCAGAGCAGAAATTAATGCAATGGAGACTAACAAAACAATACAAAGAATCATCGGATCAAACAGTTGCTTCTTTGAAAGATTAAATAAAATAGACAAATACTTTGCCAATCTTCCCCCCATCAACAACCCTCCCCCCATCATCTGAGCTTGCCTGAGTCCCAGCCACCAGTTCTCACCTGGGAGACTGCTGAGGGGACCTGGTGAGCCTACCCCCCTACCTCCACTGTCATCTGAGTTTGTCTGAGTCCTAGCCACCTGTTCTCACATGGAAGACTTCCAGGGTGATCTGGTGGGTCTTGTCCCATCCCACCCTCCTTGCTGGAGTTCATCTGAATCCCAGCCAGCCATCAGGTCCCTGGATGACTTCCACAGGGATATGCAGGAGCCTTGGTGAGCCCTACCCTGCTTCAACCTACCATTGAGAGAGCCTAGCAGAACACTGGCCTGCCCCAATCATCATCAGATCCTTCCTGAGTGGTGGTTTGCCGCCCCACCAAGGTGGGAGACACACTGAACCTGACACTGCGAGAACTTTGGTGAAGCTACCCTGCCAACTTTTCTCAAACTCTTCAATGAAATTGAAAGGGAAGCAATTCTCCCAAATTCATTCAGGGAAGCAAGTATTATTGTAATACCAAAACCAAAGAAAAACACAAACCTAAAAAAAGAGAACAACAGGCCAGTATCCCTAATGAACATAGATGCAAAAATCCTCAATAAAATACCAGCAAATAGAAAGCAGTAAATCATTAAAAAGATTATATACCATGACCAAGTGGTATTCATCCCAGGAATTCAGGGATGGGTCAATATATTCAAATCTGTAAATGTAATACACCACATCCACAGAGCCAAAGACCAAAAAAATCACATGATCATCTCAATAAATGCATAAAATCTTTTCACAAAACCCAATACTCATTCATTATATACAAAAAAAAAAAACTAGAAAATATTGGAGTAGATGGTCTTTACCTCCTCCTGATAAAAGCCATCTATGACATACTAATAGTCAACTTCATAATAAAGGGACAAAAATTGAAGGCGTTCACTTTAAAATCTGGAACAAGGCAAGGATGCCAATTGCCACTATACTTACCTGGCAAGGGAGATACCATGAGTACAACTGTCACTACTCCTGTTCAATACAGTTCTGGAAACATTAGTCACAACAATTAGAGAAGTGAAAGAAATAAAAGGAATAATGATTCAAGAAGAAGTGAAATTATCATTATTTGCAGATGACTTGATAATGTATAGAGAAAACCCCAAAAACTCCACTGAGACTTGCAGAATAAACAACCAAATTCAGTAGCATAACAGGATACAAAGTCGACACCAAAAATCAGTAGCATTTCTACACACAAACAATAAGCCCACTGAGAGAGAAATTACAGAAACCACACCTTTCATAATAACACCTAAAAAAATGAAATACTTAGGAATCAATCTCACAAAGGAAGTAAAAAACTTATACAGTGAAAATTATAGTAGTCTGAAAAAATAAATTGAAAAAGATTTCAGAAAATGTTAATATATTTCTTGCTCCTGGATAGGAAGAATGAACATTATGAAAATGGACATACTCCCAAACTTGTTATACAGATTCAGTGTAATCCCAACTAAAATACCATTAGTATACCTCACAGATCTAGCAAAAAACATTCCTAAGAATTATGATGCCTCACCTGGAACCAGAAGAGACCCAGAATAGCCAAATCAATCCTGGGCAACAAAAGAAAGGCAGGAGGCATCATAATCCCTGACTTGAAATTATGCTACAAAGCTACTGTTATAAAATCAGCATGGTCTTAGCGCAAAAACAGACCTGAGGATCCATGGAACAGATTAGAAGATGCAAACACAACTACAAAAACACTCCACCACCTTATCTTTGACAAAGTTGCCAAACATATTCACTGAAAGAAAGATAGCCTTTTTCATAAATAGTACTGGAAAAACTGGCTTTCCACATGCCAAAAGCTAAAAATAGACCCATGCCTATCACTATGCACAAAACCATAGTCAAAATGGATCAAAGATTTAAATATCAAAACTGAAACACTAAATCTTTTGGAGAAGAAAGTAGATAGAAATCTTAAGGACATAGGCATAGGTAGAGAGTTCATGAACAAAAATCAAACTGCAAGGAAAATACTTCAAAGAATCAATAATTGGGATTCATCTTTTTGAAAAGTTTCTGCACATGAAAAGAAATCACCAACAGAGTAAAGAGAAAACCCACTAATTGGCAAAAAATTATAGCCAATTGTCCCTCAGACAAAAGACTCCTATCTAGAACATATAAAGAATTGAAAAAATCAGGCCTCCAAAATTCAAAGATCAATCCAAAAGTGGGCATCTGAGATGAATATATACTTCACAAATGAAGAGATACAAATGGCAAATAAATATATGAAAAAATGTGCAACATCATTGGTCATTCAAGAGATGCAAATTAAAATAATGCTGAGATACTATCTTATGTTAGAAAGAATGGCTATCATCAAGAAGTCAACCAATAACAAATGCTGGGAAGGCTATGGGGAAAAAGGAACGCTTCTCCACTGTTGTTGGGAGTGTAGGCTGCTACAAACATTATAGAAATCAGAATGAAGATGTATCAAAAAGCTAGGATTGAAGATACCATTCAAGCCAGCTATTCTCCTCCTAGGTATTTTTCCAAAAGAACTGAAATCATCATACCAAAGCCACATATGTGCACCAATGTTTATAGCAGCACAATTTGTCATAGCTAAATCTTGGAAACAACTTAAATGCCCATCAACTGAGAAAAGGATAAAAAAAAGAAGTGGTATTTTTTACACAATGGAGTACTATTAAGCAATAAAAAAGATAAATTTGTGGCTTTTATAGATAAATGGATACACTGGAGTCTGTATTGGTAAGTGAAATAAATCAGACCTACATGTGCTAACATCATACTATCTCGCTAGTGTGAGAACCTGACAGAGTAAATAAAATCTAAAAGGTACAATAGATACTGTGAAAGGGAAAGAATTTGTTCAATGGGAAGTAAAAAATGGAATGAGAAAGAGAACAAAAGAAAGAAGGGGAATGAATGAATATATATATATATTCCTCTGTATATGTAGGATAATTTAGATAATTGTACTGCCAATCTCTAATGGTCTTTTGAAAGGAGAACTTAATGTTTAAAATATTTTTTCTTCTTTTTTTAATTTCTTAAAGCTTTTTTGTTGTTGCTTTGCTTTGTTTTTTTTAACCAAGTTTGCACGTTTATATTTGGCAACATAAATAACTAATTTGAAGATAACATCATGCAATAAAGCAACCATTATTGAATTCCTATTACTTTGCTTAGTGAAATGTTGCATCAGTTCTATTTTTTTTTTACTATTTTGTATTGTTTAAAAAATAAAAAAAAATTAAAAATATTGCATGGGAAAAAAATGAAAACTTGAACTCTAAAATCAGGAAAAAAACAAGGATGTCCACTATTTTAAACAAGAGAAAAGAAATAAAAGTAATAAGGATAGTGTCCTACTTACTTTTCTCTCATTGCTGAGACCAAATACCCAACATCCAAAGTTAAAGAGAGAAAATTTTATTTGGTTCATGGTTGTAGTGGTTCCAGCCCATACCCAACTGGCGCCAAGGTTGTGATGCACATAGCAGAGGGCCACGAGTTCCTGGCAGTGGAAGACAGCAGAAGCAACGAGAGAAGAGCAGGGAGGGAGACAACCCTCTTTCTGCCTTTTATTTTATCCAATGGCTCGGGCTAGGATAGTGCTGGCCCAGTCAGTGCAGCGACCCAGTAATCACCCACCCTTGATTCCCAGGACCTTCAATCCCAACACTGCTCTATGAATCAGTCATCCTCTCTAGATTCAGCTGCCTCCAAAAAAGCCTACCTACATGATCTCATGAAGCTTTGGGGGACATCCAGACACAAACCATAATAGACAAAAAAAGACAAAGTTAAATTATCATTTTTTGTAGATGACCTGATACACTACATAGAAGAAAACCTTTACTAAAAGACTTCTAGATTCAATAGTCAAATTTAGTTGCATAGCTGGACACAAAGTCAGTAGCACTGCTGTGCTCTAGTAAATATCTCACTGAGAGAGAATTCAGAAAAGCACACCTTTCACAATAGCAGCCCCAACAAGGAAATACCTAGGAATCAATCTAATGAAGCAAGGAAATGACCTTTACATTGAAAATTACAATTCTCTGAAAAGGGGACTGAAGAAGACATCAGAAAATGGCAAGATAACACTTGTTCTTGAGCAGGAAGAACCAACATAGTGAAAATGGTGATATTACCACATTATACATATTTAATGCAATTCTGACCAAAAAAATTTTTTTGGCTTTTTGAGACAAGGTCTCACTATGCAGATCAAGCTGATCTTTGTAGTTCAGGCTGATCTTGAACTTGCAACTATCCTTCTGCCTCAGCCTCCTGAGTTCTGGGATTATAGGTATGTGCCACCATCTCACAGAATTAAAGAAAACAATCCCAAAATTCATTTGGAGCCAGAAGGGACATTGGATAGTAAAAACAGTCAGGGAAACAAAGGCAAGACTGGGGGCATCACAATCCCTGACTTGAAATTATGCTACAAAGCTACAGTAATAAAAACAACAGCATGATAACTGGGGGGAGGGAGGAGAAGAAGGGAAAAAAGAAAAAGAAAAGAAAAGAAGACCCAAGGATCAGTGAAACAGATTAAAAGATACAGAAACAACTCCAAGCACACTCAGCCATCTTACCTTTGACAAAGTAGCCAAACACCTTCACTGAAAAGAATGATAGCCTCTTTAATAAGTGGCACAGGGAAAATTGGCTTTCCAATGCCGAAGACTAAAGCTAAACCCATACCTATCACCATTATTATGGTTTATGCCTAGTTGTCCTCCCAAAACCTCATGCAGTCATGGGGCAGGACTTCTAGAGTTTGAGATTAATTCATGATCAAGGCTGGGATTTTGGGTTGTAGTACTGCTGAGATTATGGGTGTGAGTAATCCTCCCAGCCTGGGGCAGATTGCCTGAATGCAATTTAAGGGAGGCAGACCTCCTCTCTGCAGCCACTGTTGCTACTGCTCCTTCCTTTGCTCTCTGCTCTTTGCCACTGCCATGAAAGGCTGCCCTCTGCCATGTGCCACTCTGCCTTGGAGCCAGCTGGGTGTGGACTGAAACCTCCACTAACTGTGAGCTAAATAAACCTTTCCTTGGGGCCAGGGAGATGGCTCAGTAGAATAAGCGCTTCCCTGGCAAGCACAAGGGCCTGAGTTCAATCCGCAGTTCTGCAATAAAATAATAAAATATAATAAAACCTTTCCTCCCTTCATTTTGAGTGTTGAGTATTTTTCCCAGCAACAAGAGAAGAGTAACTGAGACAACAATGCACTAAACTAAAATCAAAATGGATAATGAATCTAAATTTTAAAAGTTCTATACAGAATGCTGTTGATATCTTGATTGGGATTGTGTTAAATCTACATATCAGCTGTTTTACAACTGAATTTAAATTATCAACTAAGTTCCCTGATAGAATAAGACAAATCCTGCTAATCAGGATAACTCACTCACTTTGAATTGTTTTCTCCTCCTTGTCTGAGCAACTAGTGCTCAGCTGTTTTAGGACTCACTCCCTCCTCACTCCCTCCTTCTTGGAAACAACAGGAGTTTCAAAGGGCTTGTAGGCTATCATCAGACAGATGTCCAGTCTAGAATTGCTTGGCTCCTGGCTGGGCTTTCAGCTAGGATGGGTTCATGAGATGAAGGATGTAAGCCTCAGATACCACCATGTTTTTCTCTCTTCAAAATTGCCCTTGGTGGTACACACTGGTTATAGCCTGCATGACTTGGAGACAGGCCTGTGAAGAGTGATCCTCCTGACTCCCCTCTGAATCATCTTCCAAAACGACCCTCAGACTACGTCTGCATGCCTTGAGAATGTTCCTCATGCTCTTCTGCTCTATGCTGACTTCCATGGGACACTGCAGGGCTGCCTCAAACTGCATGCCTGGGCTACTCACCAGCCACTGTGCCTCTAGCTGTGGAGCTGTATTGCCTTGCTGGAAATGAGGCATCTCAGGGAGAGGTCTGCCTTCTCCTGAACTCCATACCAGAAAAATAAAACATAAACCCCTTTTTTTCTGGAATCTACTTAATTTACCAAGGATGGAAACCTATTACAATCAAAATAACACTTTAAAATTGGGTTACTTTTGGCTGGCCAAATAGCTCAGTGGATTAAAGTGCCTGCAAAGCACCTGCACAGGGGCCAGAGGTTCAATCCCTGGGCATGCTGTGCCAGCCCCGCCCCCTGGACACACTGAGAAGGCAATTGAGACTGGGCATGGTGGCACAAGCCTATAATCCCAGCTCTTGGGAGGCTGTAAACAGATCACTATGAGTCCGATCTAGTAGTGAGACTCTGAACACCCTGTAGAACCCTCCCTAAAATACAAAAAAAAAAAAAAAAGGTTACTTGTTACCAACAGACACACTTGAGACACTGCAGGTGGGATCTGGAAACATACAAAGACCTACTCCCATCCCTCCCTCCCCCATCCTCCCACCTCCCCACTCCCTTACTCCCCCACCGCCTACCCCCCCCACCTCCCATCACCCCACTCCACCCCGGTGTCTTAGACAGAATCTAAGAGCAAATGAAGGATCTGTAATCACCAACACTCTTCAAAGTTTGACCCAAAAAGGATCAACCAGGATTTGGAGCCTCCATCCAATCCCTGCCAATTCATTTCTAATCCCCAAGCTGGTGCATAGCTAATCTTACTAACAGGACAGCTGGCTTTACATCACCCTACTACCATTTCCCTTCTGATCATGTGCAAAGTCTGCTGGGCTTTATTCTCTGGGCTCAAAACATTTTCCATGTTAATTTCCTTGGATTTCAAAGTTAGGCTTTTATTTTATACTCTCCTTAGAGCTGGGTATGGTAGTATACACTATGATCCCAGTTACTCAAGAGATTGAGGCAAGGTTAAGGCCAACATGGGAAAGTTAAAGAAACTTTATCTCAAAATAAAATTTTGAAAAGAGCTGGCACATAAACCGTAGTAGAATGCTTGCTTACAATGCGTAAGGCTCTACGTTCTAAATGGGTACACAGAGAAAAATGCCAGGAGAACATAAATATCAGTTAGGAGAAGTAGAACCTACTTCAAACCTCAAAGAGCTGTTTTTTGCCTCACAATCTATGCCCTAATACATGTCATCCTCTTCTGGTATTATGCTAGGTTCTTTGCCTGATATGTATGTACTCAGAATTAAAGTCACATATCCAAGCTTCACTTGCAACTAGAGAATGACATCTCTGCATGCCTCAGTTGAGTGACCAACCTTTCAGCTTGCCTGAGCTGCATGGAGTTAAAAGAAATTGAGTTATACATGAAATATATAATGTTGCTCATTACATAAGTAACAAAACTTTTTAAAATTTCTTTTTATCCTAACTTTTCTTTTAAGGAAGGCATGCAGCCCCTGGGCCACCTGCCAGGTGAACTCTTTATCTATGCATTAGTCAAAGCACTGCTGCCTGCAATAGCAACCAATTCTAATCTTTCTGAAACTACATCCATTAAAAGTTTATATGGAACTAAGTCTCAATTAAGTTTGCCTGGTCAGGAAGTCCCCATTTTTTCCATGCAGGGAAAAAAGAGATTTCTTCTGTCTTGTGGTTCTGTCCTCTTTAAAGCATCAGGGTCCTCTCTATTCAGCAAGAAAATGGAAAAGAAAATGAGGCTCCTGCATAGGAAGTTCTGCTAGACTAGACTGACCAGGACTCAGTGCTGAGGTCACAATCAGAGGAAGTGAAAAAACTCGGTGACATGCCTTTGGAGAAAGAAAAGGAGAACAGGAACCATGTGACCACTGACAACTCCTGCCACTTTCCACATGACTTGTCACTTCAGAGCTCTTCAAGAGGCTTTGTGTTTCTCTTCCTTCAGATAAGTCAAGTTAGCAAACCCTTGTTGAATGCTTTCCATAATCTTGGGAGCACACAACCATGCTAGGGACGTGGCATGGTCTGGATTTTGCCATTGAGATGCTATCAATCCAAAGGGACATGATGGGTGATCTACAAGTCAAAATAAAATAATGAAGCAAGTACTATGTACAGGATCATAATGGACTATGTCACAGAAAAAAATAATCCATTCTATCTGGTAAAAGTAAGAAAAGTATCTTGGAGGAGTGGCATTGGAGTTGATCTTGAATAATTGGGACATCTCCAGAGAAGAGCATTAGGTAGCTCCTGCTCCCTAAATAGCAGGATCAATTGAGCAAAATTATCTCAACATAGGTTTAACTAGTGTGGTTACTGTAAGATACTGGCAGTGTGGAAAGGCTGTGAAATCCTGTCTGGTCATATATGTCTGCTGACAACTTACAAAGCCCAGATTCCTTCAAAAGTATCCTTTAACAACCTCCCCTACATACAAACCCTGCCATGGTCAGGCATGGTGCTTAATATGGTAGATTACCAACAGGTCAACTTGTAACACCCAGCTGAACTGCATAAGCATGGTGCTGGGTGTGGAAGGCCCACGCAAGAATTGTTGCCAACAGCATAAAAAAGAAGAACTGGAGAGGAAGAGGATGTGCTGTTGATCCCCTGGAGAAGTTTGTCATGTCTTTCCTGATATAAATGCACCTGTTATATTTGGAGGAGCTTGGGTCCTCACTGCCACTGAGGATGACTGCGATTCTCTTCAGGGGAGCTCTGATCCTTACTTTGAGCACTGCTTCCTGGCTCCAGTGCAGATCTGTCAGGCTGCTGGTACAGAGCCTTCATCCTACTGGTGTAGACTCTCTAGCTTTCCCCATTGACCTTTGGGCCTTCCCCTGTGCAGATCCTTGATATAGCCTTTTATGAGACACCATCATGGGCTCTACACCTCCAGCTGTATTCATGGAAGACATTGCCATGGGCTCTGGGTCTTCAGCTGGACCTGTGCTGCACATTGCTGAGGGATCTAGACCCTCAGTGGATTCTTAGGGTCTGTAGTTTGTGGACAGATTGCCCATACTCTTTTCTATTTGACTATTTGGGTGAACATTGACATAGGAGAACCTGTACAGTAACATCCTGTAACTCAGTTGTGACCCAAATTTTCTGATGAAGGAGATTATGGGACCACAGAGGAAAGTGATCCATGATGTAGAGTGTGCCTAAGGAGAGTCATATGGAGAGAAAACATTCTCTCAGGCTTTCTCAGAGAGCAAATTGGTCAAGCAATGGCCATGACTCATCCACATGGCTGACAATGACAAAGGATCTACAAACTGCAATACAGGGTTTCAGGATAAATCCTGAGGGGATTTGACTGACCTTATCAGATACAAAAGTTGCATTTCTTGTTATATAGGTCTTGCTTTATCTTGGTTTTAACCATCCAGCAGAAAAGTATAAAAACAAAGTATAAAAAGTAAAGTCATATTAATATGCTGAGCTGTAAAAGGCTCAAGTCAACTTCTGACATTGCCAGTCTTATGGAAAACCCACTACTATTATGGACTACTAGACTGTATTGGATTATTTTGCTGAATCACGCACCTACAATATTTGAATGGCAATTGAATATCCATCTCTGGCAAAAAAAAGGGATACAAATGAAGGACCATTTTGTATCTGTATATACAAAATAGGACAGACATACAGCTACTTTCTCTTAATTCAATGAGAAGAAAGATTTGTACTAATAGTGTTTGGACAGGATATCATGTCTGCATCTTGTACTCTGAATAACTACTATGAAGAAAACATATGCGATGCATTAATTATTGAAACTGTCCTATTAATCAGTTTTTAAACTGTCTCGTTGCTATTTGTTTCTCAATAAAATTACTTTTAAAAAAAGAAAATAATCCTATAAATTATGTGCCTTGTGTAAAAACTTTTCCTTTACAAACCTTCACTACAACACCTAACTAACCTGTTGAAACTCAACAAAGAATAGCCCAACACCTCCCTCACGGAAAAGCCTTGAGAAGCCAAAGCTGATAACTCCAGCTCCCTCTGTGTAATGGCAAATATCCCTGGCCTTTGTCAAACAGCTGGAAATTTTGCTCACCTCCTGCTGCCCTGGCAGCTAGTTAATTGTTAGTTTCTAATTGCTGCCTCCTCACGCTGTCTGGCGGAAGGTTCTGCATGACTCAGAGCTCTGCTGACATTCCAGGAGGCTGCTGGAGAGCTACTTCCCCTGAACGTGAGCCCAGGCACACAGGGTGGGTTGTAGCAGGCAAGTGAGAAGCAGCCTCCCCACACCAGGTGCTCGCTCACCAACCATGTCTCTGGGGAAAGGCACTTGCTGCTTACTCGAATGCATTGACAGCATTATGAAAAGGAAAAAATTAAATCTCATAATCAGCTTTTATAAGAGTGGCCCCATTTTCCAAAGTTGCCAGAAACTCCCTGAATGGCTATACAGAAAAAAATTTCATTCCTTACCAATATCTAAAAATATACACATGCATGGTCAATATTTGCATTTGTGTATATTCATAAGATAATATAACCTTCAGCAAGAGTTATCATTTTTTGTTTGTTTGGTTGGTTGGTTTTTTGGGGGTTTTTTTGTTCCTCGAATGCCTTCAGGGCACTTTTGGCCAGCTGGAGAGGTGTGAGGTTCGAACTTCAGCAACCTGAGGCTGACAGCTTTGTGGAAGCAGCCACTTAAAGACCGAGCTAGGGCCAGGCCCCCAAGAGTTATCATTTTTAAAAGAAGACAATTTAAATATTTTCAATGTTCACACATGCATATAAAATTTAAATGAATATATAATATAGAATTATGGAATCATATTTCTTCATTTGAAGGAGAAAAGTATTTCTGAATAAAGGTAAAAACAAGTTATGAACTATTGTATTATTATAATCCTGGGTAAGCTGTGACCTACGAATAGTAATAATAATGACAGAATTTATTGAGCAATTGCAATGTCCACTGAGAGATACATGCGTTGCCACCTTTAATTCTCCCAACAGTCCTAGAACAGCAGTTCTGCTTTTAATTTCATTTAATAGCTAAGCAACTGCACAGAAGAGGCCTGTCTTAGATCTCTCAGGGAGGAAGTGATAAAGACAGGCCTGTAGTCCCAGTCTGTCTGAGTATAAAACCTGTGATTTTAACCACTACACTGTACTGCCTCCTTGAATGACTCCTAAGTATTTATTCACTCACTCACTCATACGTGTACTAAGCATCTATTTTTGCAAACACTACACTACTACTAAAAATGTGTATAAAACAGCCTGCCCTCAGTTAAACTTTAATACTATTACCTTAGTGTCAACTTTAGCTTAAAATTTCTATGCAGACAGGAATTTTACCCATAACAGCCCAAAATAGGAAACAATCCAAAAGTCCTTCAGTAGATAAATAAGTAAAAATAAACTGTGGCTCTGCGTATGGTCAGATACATCTGGAACCCCAGTTACTCAAGAGGTCAAGGTATAAGTGTAAGCCCACACTGGAAGACTTAAAAAGAATCAAAATTAAATTTTAAAAGGCCTTTGGGGGTGTGGACTGGCGGCAAAGCACTAGCCTGCAGTGCACAAAGCCCTGGGTACAATCCCTGGCCCAGAAAAAATTAAAATAAAATAAAACAGTTGTGCACACATAGGAAATATTTCCTGCTCCCCAATTTTTTTAAAGGCAAACCAACAGTACACACAACTTGTATGGATCACAAAGGACTTGCGCTTAGTGAAGAAAGTTCACTAAAGGCTACCTACTGTACCAATTTGCCTATGTAACATTCTTGAAATGACAACATTTAGAGAGAACAGATTAATAGTAAACCGAACTTAAAGATAGGCAGGCAATCTATCTATAAAGGGAAAGCAGAAGTGAACCTTACTGGGACCATTCTGTGTCCTGATTTTGAAAGCTGCTACCAAAATCTACGCCTGTAATAGAATTGCATGGAACTACACACATACATATGTACATATTACATTCAAAACAGGAAATCTGCATAAGTTCTGTGGACCTATGCCACTGTCCCTGGGGTGATACTGTAATAAAGTTATGTAAGTTGCTACACTGAAGGTAACTGGGTAAAGGAGATATAGTTTTTACCAACTTCTTTGGATCTATAATTATTTCAAAATTTAAAATGTTGGGCTGGCCAGGTAGCTCAGCACCTGCTTAGGCAGATGGAAGGGCCGGGGTTCGATCCCCAGCATGCCATGCCTGCCCCACCCCCGGGGTGCACAGAAACGGCGATTGAGACGGGGCATGGTGGCATGCCTGTAATCCCAGCACTTGAGAGGCTGAAAACAGGAGGATCACTATGAGTCCAATCTACATAGTGAGACCCTATAGACCCTGTACTAAATACATAAAAAATAAATAAATAAAATGTTACTAATTACTGCTAGGTGTGATGGTGCATATCTGTAATCCCAGCCTTCAAGAGGCTGAGGTAGAAAGATCACTTTGAGTTATGTCCAGCCTGGGCTACATAGGGAGACCTTATCTCAAAAACAAAGACAACAACAAAAATTACTAACTACTGTGCTAGTGCTCTCCTTTTTTGGACGCTAATCATGACAGTAGCTTCAACTTCTCAGCTAAGGTCATTAGCTGGGAAAGCAAATATTTCATCAGTGTTTGGCAGAGCTCAAATTAGGATTATCATAATTGACATCCACAGTTAACTTATAACACTATCTTGCCAGACTGCCGAAAGAGAGTTTCCTTGGACATCTTTTCTTTTCTCTTTTCTTATTATTTTCATTTTGCTGAAGCATGGACTTTTTATTAACTAGCTCCTCAAAGACCTATTTTGTCCTTTTATACATGTTCTAGGTCATGATCTAAAGTATACTTATAACTCATGCATATAAATAACTCCTTCAATTCATGTGCCTTAGTTTTTTGTTTTTTTTTTTTTGGGGGGGGGTGTTTTGTTTTGTTTTGTTTTTGGCAGAACCGGGGACTGAACTCAGGCCCTTGCACTTGCCAGAGAAGCGCTTATTCCACTGAGCCGTCTCCCCAGCCCTCATGTGCTGTGTGTGTGTGTGTGTGTGTGTGTGTGTGTGTGTGTGTGTGTGTAAAAAATCATACACTTGTCATCTTATTTATAACACATGTCATCCATGATCCAAAAAAAGGGGGCAAGAACCCCACAAAATACAGCTAATATTTGATTGGTGACACATGCTAAGTGACCAAAGGCTTCTCTTATTTTCTAATGTTGCCCAAATTCTCTAAGTCTCTAACAGTCTTTCTATTTATGTACCCTATTTTGTAAATATTAAACACCATGAATTATAAGACACATCTTTATTTCAGAAATATTCAAGCATGAAATTTTTTTTCCTTAGAATACATGGGGGGCCAGGGAGATGGCTGAGTAGAATAAGTGCTTGCCTGGCAAGTGAAAGGGCCTGAGTTTAATCCCTGGTTCCACCAAAAAAAAAAAGCCACCTTAGAATCCATGGGCCATTGTAACACTTTCTCTCCAAGCTGAGAAGTTATATCTTCTGCATTTATTTAAAAACAGGATACTGTTTAAAAAAAAATAGATAAACAAATAAAAACAGGATCCTCTATATGCCACTAAGGTATAGTCCCTTCATTCAAAATACAAGGTCCAATGAAAGGCTTCTTGTGGAAGGAACCTGTATAGAAAGTCAAGAGACTATGCTGTTACTGGCATTTCCTGGGGAAGCTCATGAGAAAATTCCTAAAGACCAGCACCGTGTGTGAGGACAGTGTCACTCACCTGAGGCCCCTGAGTCACTGAGAGATGACTCTTTCTCAAGTCAAGGGATGAGGTCCCTGTGTTGGATCATCAGCTACTTCCTGTCTGTGCCAGATCCAGGAAGGCTCTGCTGAGTCACTCACTGGGCCCAGGGTGACTCTGCTCAGGGAACACACCTCCTTTGAGTCACAGACAAGCTATGTAGAGAAGTCAAGGGCAGCGGCAACGCTCTGGCACATAGGCCTAGGAAAAAAGCAACTTCCAGAACCAAATAGATTCTACTGTCATGACAACAGAGAGATCGAGAAACGGGGGGTTGGTGTGAGTCCCAATCTCTGGCTTGAAGACCCCAAAGCCCCAGCTAAAGGGTTAGAAGGCCTAAGGCAAGAAACATCAGGCATCAGCCTCAGAGTGGAATTGACCCAGAATGACCAATCACAGACTCCAAGAGACCCTTAGACATTATGTACCACAAGAATAGATTAAAAAATTTTACTGCCACTAACCAAAGACTGGTATGTAGCATTTTAATTATGAATATATGCTGCATACAGTATTAGCTGTACCATGTCTGTCACCAGGAAAAATTGTAATATGCTAATGTCACATTATATTGCCTCAGATGTCTTAAAATATTTACACTTCTCACTTTGAAGTTATGTTTACTATTATACATACACTATATCTTTTTATTTAGTATATTTTAAAGTAACATATATTACTATATCATGATTATTTATTTTTGGCATTTTTGGCTTTCTGTATTGCAATTAAAAATTCTTTCTTTTGCAATCCATAATATTTCATTTTATAGATTTAAAATGATTCTGAGAATGGGCCCAGAGTCATCTCTGGAGTACCAGAGGGGTCCACGGCATGAAAAGGCATAAATCAGACATTGTGTTGGCTTGCTATGGCTTCAGTGGCAGCTCAAGCGGCAAACATTCGTTGCCTCACAGTTATGGAGGATGGAAGGCCAGCCTCAGGGTGTCATCATGGTCAGTTCCCTCTGAGACTGTGAGAAACTCCAATTCCAGCCAGACATAGCACACATCTGTAATTCCAGAATTCAGGAGGCTGAGGTAGGAGGGTCACTACAAGTGTGAGGTCAGCATGAACTACATAGAGAGACTGTCTCAAGAAAACTAAAAGAAGTAGAAAAAACGGAGGAGAAGGAGGAGGAGGAGGAGGAGGAGGAGGAGGAGG
>NW_004524647.1:9584008-9586084 GCF_000260255.1 Octodon degus | reverse complement strand
TTTAGGTGGGGGTGGGGGGCACTGCTGAGGGGGCTGCAGAATTGTGGGTTTTGGCATAGGGTATCTAGGGCCAGCTGACAGGGCGGTGCTGGGTGTGTGAGGGTGCTAGCAAGCACGGAATCTCTTGTTTCATGTAAAATCACCTCTCTGCAGGCCAAGCTGCAAGGAGAAGCTGCTGGCTTCCTGTTGAACACCGTGTCCCACAGGTGTTCTTGGATCTTCTCAGGGAATTTTTCTCTCCAAGCCAGGTGGGGATCTAGTTCAGAAACCTGACATTCTCCCTGTCTCTGTTCACAGCCTCTTGCTGCTCCATGTATCTGTATCCAAATTTTCCCTTTTTATAAGGACATAGATCATATGGGACTAAAACCAATGTTAATGGTCTCATTTTTATTTAATTACCTCTACAAAGATCTGGGTCCAAACACAGTCACATGCAAGGTTCTGGCAGTGTGGACCCTGACATGTCTTTGCAGGGAGTGAGTTCAGCCACTTCATTCTCCAGTCCAACCACAATCTTTTCCTCATGAGAATCCTCAAAGAAGTGACTGACAAACTTGCTATTATAGAACACAGGTTTTCTGTTGCCTGGCTCATGCTTGGAAGTGCTTTCTAAACTATAAATATGTCTTAGTTACTGTTCTCACGGCTACAACAAAATACATGGTACCTAAAGTTAAAGGAGGAAAGGGTTAGTTAGCTCACAATTTCAGTCCTTAAGCAGCTGACTCCAAGGCAGGGTGGCACAAGGCAGAGGGCCAACAGATCATGGCAGTGGAAGACAGCAAAAACCACTTTTGTCCTACCCAAGTTGCTGGGGTTGAGGGTACCAATTCAATCAGTGGAATGATCCAACAATCCCCCACCCTTAATCCCTCTTAATCCCAGTATTGCACTAGTCAATCACACACTAGATTCAGCCACCTCTGAAAAGACTCTTTGACCAAGTGAGGTATTGGGAGGATATCTAGGCACAAACAATAACCAAAGGGTCACAAATTTGTAGATTACCTGGTGCCTGCACTCCCCAAAGAGCAGAGAACCAATCTCCATGTGCAGAGATGTTCAGGAGGCTGAGTAGTTGAGTCAGAATTAAAGATTCTCACCCACAGGAAGCATCCCTTTGGTGCCCAGAAGGAAAAAAAATGTCTGGTATCATTTTGTCTTGTTTGTTATTATTGCTTTTTCATTAGTGCTTATGATTTGTATAGAACAGTGAGTTTCACCTGGAATATTGGAACCTGCATAAAACATACTTTGATCTTTAATCACTACTAATCTACCAATTGATTCTTTTGTCCTTCCCCCCTTTATTCCTTTCCTTTTTTTCTAATAGCCTCCCTTCTATGTTCATCTTTGTGCTCTATCTACATATCTATGTATCTACCTGTCTATCAGTATATCTATCTATCTATCTATCTATCTATCTATCTATCTATCTGTCTGTCTGTCTATCTATTTGTCTACCTGTCTATCACTCTATCTATCTATCTATCTATCTATCTATCTATCTATCTATCTGTCTGTCTGTCTACCTGTCTGTCAGTCTATCTATCTGTCTGTCTGTCTGTCTATCTATCTATCTATCTATCTATTTCATACTCTCTTGTCCTGTCCTTCTCTCCCCTTTTATCTGACTCATGAAAGAAAACATGCAATATTTGTCTTCCTGTGCCTGACTTGTACACTTAAAATGCTGATCTGTAATTACATCCATGCTCCAGAAAATGACATGATTTTATTGTTCCTTGTGAATGTGTGCCACATATTCTTAATCCATTCATGATTTGGTTGGCACTTAGGCTGTTTCTACAGCTTAGATATTGTGAAATGTACAGCAATAAACATGAATATCAGGTGTCATTTTTTTAAAAATTCCTTGTAATTGGCAGCTAATTTTCATTTCTATTCTAATTTTTGCAGAAGTTATAATAATGTATACTATATATGTTAAGGTGGAGCCAGGTGTGGAAGCTTATAATCCCAGTACTTAGGGGGCTGAGGGAGAAGGATTGCTAAAAGTGGAGGCCAGCCAGGGCTATATACTGAGCTCAAGGCCAGACTAAACTACAAAGT